>NC_133653.1:205236264-205485005 GCF_009905375.1 Apium graveolens
GTCAAACCTGGAAAATGAGAGTTATAGTTTCTGCAGAAAAATCAGTTTAGTACCCTGAGTTTAGAGTGAGTTTTGACCATGTCATTGATGGGCACTTTGAGGCCCAAGCCACCAGAAGTTAGTATGGGGAGTATATAATAGGTTTTAGGAGTTGGTTGGAGGTTTGCATGTCATTTGGTTAGGTGCACAAGTAGAATAACAAAATCTGTCCAGCAGGGGACAGTTTTGTTGCAACTTGGAAATAGGGAGATTTGGCCATGTCATGGGTAGGCCCTCATTAGGCCCAATTGGGCCTTAGTTAGAGGGTATGTCAGAGAAGTTTTTCCAACCATAGTTCATAGGATATGAGCTAGAACCATGTGTCACAAGTTAATTCAAGTCAGGGCATTTTCTGCCCAGAAAAACAGGGGAACCTTGGACTTTTAGCTTAGGCCCAAGAAGGCCCAAGCCAGGCCTTTGAGCCACATCAAGCTTGTGAGATGCCCTTAGGTCAGGAGAGTCTTGTGTAAAAATTTTGAAGAAAAACTTGTAGTTTAAGAGTGTCTAATGCACTCAAGAAACCTTAGTTACCATTCTGAAATTTGCACCAGTGAGCACTTTCACTTATCACATAGTTTTAGGACACTTAGAAGTGAGTATTAGGTCGACCACCATAGTTGTAAGATAGTGTAAGGTCAGTAGAACAAAAGGCACAAGTGAGGGTCAATAGGTTTTGGATAATTTAAGAAAGGCACATTGAGTTAGGAAGCCCAAATTCGAAGACTTCGTTTAGTTAGCGACCAAGTAACTTGAGTGGTGAGTCGAGATCATCCAAGCCTAGTGTGGCATTATGGTGTATATGATGTTATTTGGTATTAATATACGATATGTGATTATGTGGCTACGTGTGTACATTTAAAAATATAAATGTTGGATATGAATTAAGTATGTATAGGCCTAAGTGCCATCCATGTTTAATTTCGGGTTGTAAATAGGTTAAGATGGAAGGAATATATTATAATGAGGATTATTATTATTTATGTAGGATCTCGAGACGAGGGAAAACTTGCCTTAAAAGTCGAGTGAAGCTCCAGTTGTTGCTCCTACCAGTCAGACCAGACCAGTCTATCTTAAGGCAAGTGATTCAACTTGACCTTCGCATTTACTGTAAACAGTTCATATATATATATCGATGCAATTATCCTGAGTCATTTTGATATATTTAAATCAAGAGTATCTTTTGTTTATCTTTGAATTACATAGAGATGCCATGAACCCTCGAGTACGTATTGCAAGTAGTTCAAAAGTCTTTCATGATAGTTTAATGCCATGATAAAATAGAGATTTGTTATAATACCTTATTGATCCTTTTGATTATCATGCTATTGATCCCTGAGAAATCTTGATATTGCACCCTGATGCTTTGATTCAACTCTTGAAATAACCTCGATAGAAACTTTATCTTGATACCTAAAAGCCAATCATTTCTTAAATTCATTCATGATTGTTTGATAATCCTATCCTTACCCTAAAAGCTTGATACCCTGTTATATCTTGAGCTGATGATCGCTTTCTTTATATTTTAACCCCTCTATCCTATTGGAACCAGTGATGCTTATCTTCTTGATGTTCTAATACCTATACCTTGTCTACAACCATTGCTTTAAGCCTAGTTTGGCATTACTCTTTCATATTATCCAATAGCCTTGCTTAATTTCCTTGTCAAAATTCTTGTTTATGGAAACCTCTCAATTACCCTAATATAGTAAAGTCTAGTAGATCATGGCCCTGAGATTTAGTGTCATATTTCCAGTGTTTCAAGTTGATCTATAATCCCTTGATAAAAATAATTACAGTCAAAAGAGATTTTGTCATAAATCGGCATCAGTTTTTAAAATGATTAAAACGTGGATTTTTCAGTCCCAAAGGGGGACAAATGTTTTCTTGAATGGTGGATCTGGACTGAGACGCGAGTCCTTTCCACACTTATATTAGGCTTAAAAGTTGCCTAGGGATTCCCAATAATGTTTTAGAACCCAGCGAGGTTCGGGATTACTTCGCGGCTGATCACCGGCTGTAATCCGTAGCGTCATAAAATGATTTTGATTAAGTATGATTTTAAAATTTGTTTTGATGCAAGCAAAATGATGCCAACTCACGTAAGTTTTATCTCTCGATTATCATTGATTATGTCATTCCATTGTCATTCCTAAAGGTATATCCCGATTTATGCTTTGCGCTGTATTGTTTGCACTTGTTGAGCTTTTG
Source organism: Apium graveolens (assembly GCF_009905375.1). NCBI lineage: Eukaryota > Viridiplantae > Streptophyta > Magnoliopsida > Apiales > Apiaceae > Apium > Apium graveolens. The sequence continues at coordinate 205,238,512 of NC_133653.1, forward strand.
GCTCACTTCTTGCTTTACCCTGATATTACAGCTAGCAGCCATGGTTAGATTCAAGCAGACTGCCCGTAAGACCTGTGATGCTGACGCTTATGTTCGAGCTCAGGTAGAATAAGTAATAATAGTTGTGTGAGGACTCGGTATTTGTAATCAGATGTAATAGTTGGTAGTGTTGGGCTGTTTCAAACCCTAAACTGTAAAGATCTTGGATTTTGGTTGTGTAATACTCTTTAAAATGATGTAATAGCTATAATTATTTTGCTATTTAAGTTGGGGGTGTGACACAGGCCATATTGATTGACCTCATTTTGAATACAGATGTTATTGTGAAAATTAGGCATATACTATCGAGGTGGGAATGATTGAATAAGATAATCTATCAAGTATATATGACTTGATTTATCCATGGAAGAGTGTAAGTATCTTTTAAAGGTGGAATTAAGGATAGAACCTCAGTAACTTAAAATGAATCCTAGGGGAATGCATAAAGGTTGGCATTTCACCTTTAATAGGGATAGTATGAGTTTTGACAGTATGAACTGGAAAGAATTAAGGTAACAACAATCTTTAAGGATCAGTGGAGAAATTTTTCAAAAGTATATAGACAATGGTTCTAGTATTAGTAAATGGTATTTTGATATGCCCTGTATCTAGGGAATACAGGAGGAACAATTCAAGGATAACCTTAGAGGTCTTACAAGGAGAAAAGGTAATATTCAAAGTTCTCAAGAATAGAAATTTTGATAAAGGAAATATGACGTAATTATAATGATGCCAAGTGGGGCACGTGTTTAACCACGAGAAAGTATGGATCGAACCAGTAAAGGTCGAAATTGTTCAGGGCAATTAGGGCCTAAGATAAAAGATGTTCTAAGTATGATTGAGAGTCAGTCGTGATAGTGATTAACCTCTAAAGACTGAGGCAATAACTTATGGAAAAATGGTGATTTTTTTTACTCATCTGATTTTAAGGAAAACATCTTCACTCAAGCAGTGATTGGAAATGAGGTAGAAAATTTAGTGAAGGTGGTTAAAATGACATTGATTGTAAGGAAATATTACTATCAGGAAGGGCCAAAGAGGTGGCCGACACTTTAAAGGTAAGAGGATAATTATAGGCGCTTGTGCCAAAGGAATACAGTGATGATGGTTAAAGCTGAAGGTTGTATTATAGTTTGGAAGATTGACATTCCTTCTGATGACTGTGCAATACCCAACCATAATAGTAGTTGGTAAAGGTTTAATTCGTGTAATCGACATGAGTGGGCTATCTATCTTAGAAGGTACTATCTTGAGAATGAGCCTGGACCATGTTTTAAAAGGACTAAATGAACCTTTGAGTTAAGTCTTCTATCGAAGGCATATGATTAAGAATGGTATTAACCTGCTATCGTTTCTTTGATTGAAGCTCTTCTGCAATTTTATCTGCTTCATGTCATGTATGTATGGCAGGATCAGGAGTGTTCATCATGAATCATGAATGGTGATTATGTTACCTCCTTAGAAGGATTTGATACGACATGTATGGACTCCGTATGGTTAGATATTTAGATTTCGTGGAAAGTGAATGACGACAGTAGGTTAGTGGTGGACCATAGTAATGCAGCAATGATTATGCGAGTAATGAGCTGATTACAACCGTGAGAGTTGTATTGGAATGGATGTTGAGATTGAGTACCGCTAATCGGGTCGTGGTAGTGTATAAGTTATCATTGATAGACTAATTAAGTAGAGTATCTACCTATTGAATATTTATTCCTTCTTATGAAAAGAGAGTTGTATTACTATATGAGGAAGGTTGCGGTGCAAGCATAGAATTCTAGTAACGATGATGTCTAGAATGAGATCCCAAATTCGATTTTCGATATCGAGGGAGTTTCAAAGGTGATTGTGTATAAGCTCGAGGAAGAGCATGGGTCCATAGAATGATGGACGGAATAACAAAAATAATTAGGCATGTGAAATACGATGCTATAATACTTGATGTCGATATAAATACATATATGTTTTGTTCTCCTATGACAAACCTCTATAGTTCAGAGGTAGATTCCAAGCCAGATATTTTATGGCAATAAAACTTTTTTTTTACGAATATACAATTCTCTTCAGTTCGTTTTTTTCTCTTCTTTTCATTTCATGTAAGCTGAGAAGAACAACCCTTCCAGAAGGGGAGGTATTGCCGAATGACTATCTATCTGTGTGATAGAAGCCTAGTAGGATACCATCTATTGTTTAATTGCTTGTCAAGTACTAAAGGCTGGCCACCTTCTGTACTAACTATGCGATATAAGAAGTGTTCATGATCATAGTGATCTCTTAACAAATTCCTTTACTTCTACATGATTGATCAAACTTTGGAAAATGGAAACAGCTGAAAAAGGAGTAGTAAAGTTATGGTGGTATTCAGAATGGAAGCACATTCGTGATACTAAGGTTGACGTGGTTATTAAAAGGTTATAGAACGCTAACAAGCAAAAGTATAACCAGTATAGTATTAGGAACGGAAGGTAGTAGCGATTACGAATTGGAAAAGAATGGGTATTAAGAAGCAAAAGCTCTAATGCTAAAAGCTATAATAAGAGTCTGTGCAATAGACTTGAAAGAATTTGGAATGATCACTTAACACGGAATGAGTTTTCTTACGACAATAGATCATATGTCAGTATTGAGATATCGCCTTATGAGATCCTTGAGGGAAGACAATGTCGATCTCCCTTATGTTAGGATGAAGTTGTAGAGCGCAAGATGCTCGGACCCGCAGTAGTCCAAAGGACCAGGGATATAATAGATCTAATCAGAGGACGGCTGGTAGTAACCCAAGATGGACATAAGAGGTATGCTGATTTGACTCGAAAGAACAAAGAGTATGAAATAGGGGATCTAGTAATGTTATAGGTATCCCTTGGAAAGGATTGATGAGGTTCGGAAAGAAAGGAAAGCTAAGTCTACAATTTGTTGGACCATTGGATATATTAAGACGTATTGGGAAGCTATCATATAAGCTAGCCCTACCCCCGAACATGTAGCAAGTTCTTAACGTGTTCCACGTATCAATGTTAAGGAAGTGTAATTCGGATTCCAGATAAATAGGGGCATATGAGCGCATAGACATGCAACCCGACGTAACCTATATGGAGCAACCAGGAAGGGTTATAGAGTGAAAAGGGACAAGTGCTTAGGAGAAGGGTTATCAAACTATTCAGAGTTTGATGGAAGAACCACAATGTGGGAAAATTTACTCGATAGTTAGAAAGTGCAATGTTAAGAGAGTATCCCTATTCATTTTCTATCTGATTCCGGGACGGAATCCTTTTAAGGAGGGGAGACTGTAATAACCCCAAATTTTGGAATTTTTGAAACCTTTATGAATAGTGATTTTGCAGATTATGCTGAATGAGAAAACTTTTCATGCCACACTATGTAGGGGTTCTTCTATTGTTATCCTGAGATCTTATTAGTACTTTATATGGGATATAAGTGTATGTAAAGATCGTCAGAATCCAAATCCGAACACTTTGATTTTTCCTGAAAATCCACCAGATACCGAAAGAATTGAGTATAAGGTAACAGGATAAAAAGGATTTAAATTCAAGGATTATAAGAGAGGATCATAAAAGTGATATAATGTATTGAGAAAGGTTAAGGGAACCTAAGTAATAAGATCCCGGGTATGATCCCTCAAACGAGAAACGAGAACGAAAGTTAAGCGAACCGTATAACAGATCAGCGGTCATTAGGCAAACAATTAGGAGTTAATCAAGGAGGTTAGGGATGATGAGGTCATCCAACCAATAAGAAGAGGGCAAGTAAGGGATGATGACATCATAAGCATGACATAAGCATGACATAAGGGGAAGGAGGTGTGGTTGAATGATAACCACACAAAGTTCAAGGTTAATAAGGTAATTAACCAAAATCAAAACAAAAACAACCAAGGCAAATAAAAAAAAATCACAAAAAACACAAAACACTCCATTTTCTTCATGAAGCTCTCGGCTTCTTTCTTAGCAAAAGGGAAGTCCAAGCTCCTCCACTTGCTAATTTACAAGGTAATTATCCTAGCTTCTCCTAGTTAAGTTACATACTTCCTAGAAATCTTAGCTTCAAAATCCTTTCCTAGCATTTCCTATAAATCATTCAAGAAGATGGTGAATATTACTTTCTTGAAATTAATTTTTGTGTTCTTAATTTCTTTGAAAGAACAAGCTTGTAGGAGGTTAGATTAAGGCTTCCATGGGCATTCCAAGGATCTTTCATGGATTAAAAGCTTCAAGGAAGGTATAACTCTTCATTATCTTAGCATTTAGTTGTTTGGTATAAATGATTATGATGATGGAATGAGAGATTAAGTGTAGTAGTTGTTTTGTCATGATGAGATCTTAGTGGTTAAGTGCTTTTGTTGATTTTGGAGTTAAAAAGTAGCACTAGTTGTTCTTGATGATTCATGGTATGATTTGAGCTTGGTTTAAATGGTTTAAAGTGGTTGATGAGTGATATGGTCATATGGTTTTATTGGGATTGATTGGTGATGATTTGGTGTTGAATTGGTTGGTATAAAATTGGGAAATCGCGTAAATATAGCCGTCGTAATGTCCGATTTACTTTAGACTGCTTTTGTTCATAACATTAGGACCCCAGAACTCCCTGATAGGTTTTGACCATTGCCATGTTTAGATATTTCATGTTACGAGCTTCGTTTTGATATGTGGTTCGTTTGATTCCGATGTACGGTTTAGGAGAAACGGCCGTTTTAAGTAACGACGTTTCGCGAACGAAACATTACCCCTCGCCTTACTTTGAAACATAGGTTAAAGACCTAAAAGGGTTAATTAGTGTATGAAACAATTATGTTAAGTGTGTTAGGCAGTTGGTAAGACATCGCGAAACAATCACCTTAAAACTCGTAATGGTTAATTTATTAAAAATGGTGGAGCCAAGGGTACTCGAGCGACTTAAGAGAATCATTAAGCGCAAAGCGAGCGTTAGAGTCTAAATTGGTTAAAGTATAGATTTACAAGTGACTTTGGTTTAATTCCAACTTATATGTTGTTTATAGGTTACCAGACTTGTCCCAAGCAATTAATAACCCCCAGTCGCTCAGGCAAGTTTTCTACCCGTTATACTGTTGTTGTGATGTATATGTATATATGCATGATCTTGTGATAAATACATATTTGTTATTAGTAAATTTTTGCGATATATTGTAGCATGTGATATGGTATATATGCATGTCTGTTTCATATTCTTGATTTATATATCTGTTGGTTCAAATGCTTGTAGTTGCATAATACCTATGCTAGAGATAAGCGGTATATGAGTATACCCTTAGTATAGGGGATAAAAAGGTGAACTTTTTCTAAAATCGGGAGTAGATGTTCCCGAGTATATGATATATATATATATTTATATATATATATATTGATATAGTTTTTAAAACTATTAAGGTTTATTCGATAACTTTATATTATCTAATGAATATTATTTGAATATTCATTCGAGGGCTTATGACTCACTTTATATTATTTAATGAATATTACTTGAATACTCATTCGAGGGCTTATGACTCACTTTATATTATTTAATGAATATTATTTGAATATTCATTTGAGGACCTATGACTCCGATTATTTGCTGAGATATATTCTTTATAAGGTGTCGCTAATCAAACTTATTTTTGATTATTCAAATAAAGATAGTATTTTCGTATAAGTATATCTTTGGTTATTTAATACTCATTTCAAGTATAAGTTTTACAACTTCTACTTCAATTATTTGTATAAAGATTATTCTTTATGGGAATATTATTTAAATAATAATATTCAGATAATTTCTAATATATTGGGACTGATTTAATTTATTAAATCAGCATTACTCCAAACACTCTTTAAAGTGCTTTCGAGTCTTTAAAATGATTTTCAAAAGTTAGAGCGGATCCCAAAACTCATTTTTTATATATTTAAGATCTTCCTTTTAAAAGGGGATTTAAATAATCGCTCAAAACCAGAGGGATCCGGCTCTGTGGTGTATTTTATATTCGCAACAAGGTTGCGGTTTTGGTAAATGAATTGATTACTTACCCAACATTCGGGAAGTAAGTCCATCTATCGAGTCGGCATAAGCAACATGGGCTCAGTGGGCGTCCATGATAGTGTAAGTGGCTCAGTGGGAGTCCATCAAATGCGTAAGTGGCTGAGTGGCAGTCCAGCATAAGGTCCTATTGCGACCAGGGTGATGACCAGTGGGGAATTCGTCCATCTACTAGTAGAAAAGGTTACTTATTGGTATCTTTGCCTGATCAGCAAGATATCAGGTTTATGCCAAAATTCTTTCCTTTCCAAATTTATTGGATATTGCAATTCTGTTCATACTTTACATGACAGAGGTTTTCAGGAAACGTATGTATATATATAGGTGTATATATATATCGGGACTTAATGAAGTATCTCGTAACTTCATTATTTATAATGATATTCAAAGATTGAATCTATTCAAATCTTGTCTTGTAGTCTCATCTATGTGATGAACTTTTGAAAGCTCATTATAACTTGAACGGTGGTAGTTCAAGTAGTACTTGGAAAAGATATAAGTATATTGGAGTATCTTGTAACTTCATCTTTTAAACTTATATCTAGTAAATGATTATCTTATGCATGTCAAAGATTTTCAGAAAAACGTTGAGACAAGGTTAGATATATGAGATCACATTGTAACGATATTTATTTTTATACAATTATAAATTGGAACTCTGTGTATATTATGCATGGAAGAGGACTTCCAAGATTTTGAAAAGTATATATGTATATATACTGAATATTTTGCGACTTCATCGCATTAAGATATCAAACTTGGTTCATTTCTTTTGACCAAGACTTTCATGAGTACTATGAGAAGGCTCATATATTGTTAATCATTATACATATTATTTTGGTGGGCTTGCTGCTCACCCTTGCTTTCTTTTTTCATCACACAACAACATATAGAAAAGATGAACAGGACCAAGCTCCCAATTCGCGAGCGGATAGGAAACGTTCCGCAGTTTCCTATAGGCGTTGATGTCGCTGTAGCTGAGGTAGGAACTACCAATAGGCTAGGCTTCAACTTTTGATGTACCAGATTTATGTATATTCATGAATTGTAATAATGGCAAAGAAATGTAAATTTATTCAGAAACCCTTTTAAGGTGTATTGGCAGATAATTGTGGAATAAAATGACTTGTGATTATTTTTGGATATTCATCTCTGAGACTATAACTTGTGGTGTGTGTGTTTATTGTGGGGTCACAGTACAGAGTAGTTAATTGTTTATTAAGATTGGGTGTTATTAAGGGAAATGGAACTCGTGACAACCCGGATCCCCGACCCCGGATTTGGGAGTGTTACAGGGTTCGTCCTTAAACAAATTCAATCGATTGATTCTGTTGCAGTGATCGTTTGTTGACGAAACTGATACCAAATCAACGAGCGTCTCAGGGCCGATCTTTTGGTACTAATATCTTGATCTATCGTTGCGTATTGATAAAAATCGAAGTTTTAAGTTCTTCGTTTTAATTTCTTAATTTCTGGACTGTTGATTGATTGTTGGTTGATTTTGACGAGATTCCTGAGCTCGGTTATAATCGATTTGTGTATTTATTTCAATCGTTTTAGTTCGAACTTGATTAATCTGAGTTTTAAGTTTTTAGATTTTTTTGATTCGAATTTATGATTTTATCGTGATGTTCTGGGTGATTTTAATGATGGGGATAGTTTGTAATCGCTCTGAGCTTTATGTTGGTATGAAGAAAGTGATTTTTGGTTGAGGTTTTGGTGAATTCGAGTTTTCGCCGGTTTCTTGGCCGGAGAAGAGCTCGAATTCATCGGAAAGGAAGGAGCAGCAGTGGTTTGTCGTTGTTGATGTTGTTTCTGTGTTGCTGGGTTCGAGTCGAAGGATTACGGCTTGAAAAACTACAGAAACCCTGTTGTTTTGGTCCTAACCGGAGCTTGGCCGGAATCCCCGAGGTGGCCAGAAACCTCGCCGGTTTCTGGGTTTTCCAGAAATCCGGCGGGTTGTTCTTGGAGACCCGGCCGGTTCTTGGCAACCCGGAAGTCGACCCAACTCTGACCCGTTTTCAATCTGATTTCCCCTAAATGTAAAACCAAGAACCTGTTTCTGATTTAATTCTTTTTACATTATTTCAAAAATTCATTTTCTTATTTTAAAAATCATTTAATTTGTTTCAAAAATCATGTAATAATTATTTTAAATACCAAAAATTATTTTTGTAATTATTTTAAATTCCTAAAATTATTTTCTTTAATTATTTTCAAAAATACAATTTGATTTAATTATTTATAGTTTATTTTAGCTAATTATTTATAAATTTAATTAATTGATTAAAAAAAAATTAATTAATCAATTAATTTTATTTATAAATAGTTAAATAAATGTAAATTATTTATAATTAATTCAAACAATTCCTAAAAATTATTTTTAGGTTTTAAAAATTATATTTTGGTATTTAAAAAATCAATTAATATTATTATTAATTTATTTAAATCTATTTATTTCTTATTTTATTCATAATAATTAAACCGTTCGTCCGTTTAATACGAAACGAACGCGTACAGACTCAGAAAAATATTGCGCTTCCAATAAAAATACTTTTGAGACCTAATTTATTTTGTATTACAATGTCATTTAATTTGTGTATCAGTTTGAGTCGGTATTTGATCGATAAATGTTAATATTGAATTGATTTTCATTCTGAACGCACTGAGACGTATCATGTAATGATCTAACTTATGTGTTATATGAAATATATGATTACGTGTTATACAAATGCTATGATTATGTGTTACATGATATGTATGTTATTTGTTTACAGTTTAAAATGCCATGCTTAGTTATTAACGATCGGGTAGATGAAAAGACTTATAGTTACGTCAATTGAGTTTAGTTCTGTCAATTAAGATAGTCCTTTTGTTTATAGAATCAAGTAGAAAGGAGTGGGGTTATAGGATTAAAAAAAAGACCAGCCTTTTTGTATAAACAAATGAGTAAATAAAACTTCTTCAATAAAGTTATAAAAATTTCCATTTTTGATAGTAAGAGGTTATTGGGCATACCAGGCAAGTACCCCTAACTTCACTTATTGTTCAAGTGACGTTTAGTTTGAATCATATTATGCAAGTACCTATATCTTCATTTATCATTCAATTGATATTGACTCTGAACTTTATTCTTTCGATTTCAATACTATTCTAAGTTCAGAATGGTTAAACGTTTTATATTTTGCTATAAATTACTCTATACAGTGGAACGTTGTATTGAGGTTAGCAAATAACTAATTGTTCTAGTTATTTCACCATCAATTGTTAAGATAACTCTGGACCATGAGAAATGGAGAGTTATAAGGTTAAGGATGTCCTTTGGTTCGGCTCCTTTGATCAAAATGTTTTATGGATTGGATGAATGTGTAAGTGACCGGGACGGACGGTCCAGCGGAGAGCTATTTCTATGCGTTGTATGAAATATTATGACACCATTGTTGCCACAGGCAGGTATATTGCCTTTTTATTTGAGTACTCGTATTTTGGGGACATGTTTCTATGAATCATGACCTTGTGCTATCACACGGGATGATCAGCATGTGATAGTACGTCCGTCGGAGTTAGATTCCAATCTAAAAATTATCGTTTATTGTTGATAGCTTGTGAAGCTTTATTATTGATCAAATATTACTGCTTTCATCCTTTTGTTCAGTTATTATCAGAATGTGGTTTATCATTTCAAGTACATTTTATATTGCTTGCTGAGCAATTCTTTCGCTCATACTTGTTTATTAATCTAATCTTTCAGCTAAGCCAGAGTAGGCTTGAGATCCAGGTTTGGTCAGAAGTCAAGTGCTTGTAAATAGTGGTGTGTATTCCAGGTAGACTGTTTTGGGACGCTTGGATAATCTAGAGGTTTGTAATAAAATTTGAATAATCTGTAAAACTAATTAGACTTATGGTTTGTAATAACACTTGATTTGTATTAGTGCCTGTTCCATACTATAACCTGTGATCGATCCAGTGCAGGTAAAGGGGTCGTATTTATTATATTATTCCGCTGTGATTATTTAATTATAATTTAGTGGCAAGTGACCCCCAAATCTAGACCCTGGGTTTGGAGGGGCGTCACAGGTTGGTATCAGAGCTACAGGTTATGGTCACTGAAACAGGCGTAAGATTGTCATAGATGAGTCATGGGAAGATCACATAAGATAGGCGCGTGTAATTTAGCTTTTATAGGATTAAATTTAGGTTATTGGGTTAGGTTATAGTTAAGTTATTTAAGTTCCCTATTTTGCGTTTAGCTTTAGGCCTTGTGTCATTGCCCTGCTATTTTGTTGGTTTAGTTAAGATTTAAGCAAGGATTTAAAAGGGTTGGATAATTCAGGAGAGGGTAGTACCGAGAGCCGTACAGATCCAGCGATTATCCAAATGTTGGGACTGATGCAGCAGCAGATGTTACATCTTACACAGCAGCAACAACAGCAGCAACAGCAACAGTAGCAGCAAGCAGCATCACCACCTGTAGTGACTTTTAAGCAGTTTCAAGCTGTGAAGCCACCTGAGTTCAAGGGAAGTGCTGATCCTGTGGTAGCCAATGCATGGCTCAAGGAGATGGAAAAGGCTTTTGAATTAGTCGGAGCACGAACTGAACAGAAGATCAAGTTTGCAAGCTACTTTCTGAAGGGTGAGGCGAACTATTGGTGGGAATCCACGCGGGCATTGGAAGGAGGTGAGTTTATAACTTGGGAGAGATTCACAGAGTTGTTCTTGGAGAAGTATTTCCTGAGGTATATGAAGAACCAAATGGAGATCAAATTCTTGAATCTGACCCAGGGTGATCTTACTGTGGCTGAGTACGAGGCTAAGTTTACTAAATTGGCAAGGTTTGTGCCAGACCAGGTTGATACAGATGAAAAGAAAGCAAGAAGGTTTGAGCAGGGATTGAAATTTTGGATTCAGAACAGAGTGGCCATGTTTGAGTTGACTTCATATGTGGCAGTGGTTCAGAAAGCAATGGTGATTGAAAGTAAGAGTGACATGTCTCAGAAAGGAAAAGATGGGAAGAAAAGAAAGATAGAAACCTCAGAAGGAGGTCAGCAACTAAGTAATTTCCAGAGCCGTTTCAACAGAAGGCCAGAGTTTCAGGGTAATAGGAATATGGGATTCAGAAGACCACAATCAGGAAATGGAGGACAAGGCAACCGTTTTCAGAATTCAAATCAGCAGAGGCCCAATCGTCCACCAATACCAGATTGTCAGTTTTGTGGTAGGAAGCACTTTGGGAATTGTAATGCTAATGTGACGTGTTTCAAGTGCGGCAGGAAGGGACACTTTGCTAATGTGTGTCGGATTCAGACTAAAGGTCAGAATGTGGGAACTGGATGTTATAAGTATGGAAAGCCAGGGCATATTTCCAGGAATTGCCCAACACAAGGTACGACGAGCAACACCCCAAGGCTTACAGGTGCTCCATCTCAGAGTGTGCCAAGGATTGAAGGACCACCAGCTCAACCCAAAGCCAGAACATTCAACATATCTATGAAGGATGCTATTCAGAGTGCAGATGTGGTTGCAAGTACGCTTCCAGTCAACTCCGTAGATGCTAAAGTTCTATTTGATTCTGGAGCTACAAGGTCATTTATTTCTCAAGATTTTGTCGATAAACTGCATTGTGAAGTTAAGTTGTTAGAACAAGCGTTAATGATAGAGTTAGCTAATAAGGACCAAGTTTTTGTCGACCGAGTATGCCCGAGGTGTGATGTTAAGATAGGAGGACATCATTTCTATGCCAACTTGATACCTTTTAAGTTAGAAGAATTTGATGTTATTTTAGGAATGGATTGGTTGTCAGAAAATAACGCTCAGATTGATTGTAAGAATAGGAAAGAAAGACTTTAGATGTTGGATAGTAAGAAGAAGGTGATATTCCGAGGGAATAAGCAAGAGAAGAAGTTTTTAACGATAGCTCAAGTGAAGAAGTTATTGCGTCAGAATTGCGAAGCGTATTTGGCCCATGTGTTAGACACCAGCAAAGAAGTTCCAGCACTAGAAGCGATCCCAGTTGTCAACGAATTTTCAGATGTCTTTCCAGACGATCTGCCAGGATTACCTCCTGATAGAGAAATTGAGTTTGCAATTGATCTAACACCCTTAACAGAACCAGTTTCTAAAGCTCCGTACCGAATGGCACCAGTGGAGATGAAAGAATTGGCAACTCAGTTGCAAGATCTTTTGGAGAAAGGAGTTATATGACCCAGTGTATCCCCATGGGGCGCACCAGTACTGTTTGTCAAGAAGAAGGACGGGAGTATGCGACTGTGTATCGACTATCGAGAACTAAATAAGCTGACTATTAAGAACAAGTACCCGTTGCCAAGGATCGATGATTTATTTGACCAATTGAGAGGCGCTGAATGGTTTTCTAAAATTGATTTAAGATCCGGGTATCATCAACTGAAGATCAAGCCTGAAGACATTCCAAAGACTGCATTCAGAACCAGATATGGGCATTATGAGTTTCTAGTGATGGCATTTGGATTAACCAACGCACCAGCAGCTTTCATGGATCTAATGAATCGAGTATTCAACAAATATTTGAATAAATTCGTGATCGTGTTCATAGACGACATCTTGATCTATTCTAAAACAGAAGAGGAGCATGCAGAGCATTTGGGGATAGTTCTGGAAATACTGTGACAAGAGAAATTGTACGCAAAGTTTTCCAAGTGTGAATTTTGGTTAAAAGAAGTACGATTTCTTGGGCACGTGATTAGCAATAAAGGAGTGGAAGTGGATCCGGCAAAGATTGAAGCCATAATCAACTGGGAGAGGCCAAAGACACCAACAGAAGTACGAAGTTTCATGGGATTGGCAGGTTACTATAGAAGATTTGTGCAAGATTTTGCGAAGATAGCTACGCCATGACAAAGCTCACCAGGAAGAATCAGAAATTTGAATGGGACGCGAAATGCGAAGAAAGTTTCCAGGAATTAAAGAATAGATTAGTATCTTCTCCAGTACTAGTCTTGCCAGACGAACATGGAAATTTTGTGATTTATAGTGACGCGTCATACAAAGGATTGGGATGTGTTTTGATGCAGTATGACAAAGTGATAGCCTACGCTTCAAGACAGTTGAAACCACATGAAAAAAAGTATCCAACGCATGATCTGGAATTGGCAGCTATAGTATTTGCACTGAAGATTTGGAGACATTATCTTTACGGGGAAAAGTGTGAGATCTACACGGACCACAAGAGTTTAAAGTATATCTTTACCCAGAAGGAGTTAAACATGAGACAACAAAGATGGCTAGAACTAATCAAGGACTATGACTGTACTATTAACTATCATCCAGGCAAAGCAAATGTGGTGGCCGACGCTCTGAGCAGAAAAGAAAGGTTAAACATGATAACTTCATCTGAGGAATTGATCAAGGAATTTGAGAAGCTGGAAATAGAGGTCACTATTCCAAGTATGTCTACAGAGGTATTGTGTGCAATGTCTTTTCAACCAGAATTGTTAGAGAAGATTAGAAGATGTCAGGAGGAAGTTATGAGCCATGAACGAGACAGTTTAACAGGAGAAGAAATAGGGAGTCAAAAGGATGATAAAGGAATATTAAGATTTTCTTCCAGAATATGGATACCCAATGTAGCCGAGCTGAAAGATGAAATTCTTCGAGACGCTCACAACTCCAGATATTCAATTCATCCCGGAAGTACGAAGATGTACAGAGACTTAAGAGAAAATTTTTGGTGGCCAAGCATGAAGAAAGAAATTGCAGAATGGGTAAGTAAGTGTTACACTTGCCAGCGAGTCAAAGCGGAACATCAAAGGCATAGTGGACTGATACAGCCATTGGATATTCCAGAATGGAAGTGGGAACATATCGCGATGGATTTCGTAGTTGGATTACCGAGGACCGGGGCGAATCATGATGCTATTTGGGTTATTATCGATAGATTGACGAAGTCAGCGCATTTTCTTCCTATCAAGGAAAGATTCTCAATGGATAAATTGGTTCGGTTATATCTTAAGGAAATTGTGACACGACATGGAGTTCCAGTATCCATAGTTTCCGATAGAGATCCTCGATTTAATTCAAGATTTTGGAGAAGTTTTCAAGATTGTCTCGGAACGAAGCTGAACATGAGTACCGCGTATCATCCACAAACATACGGTCAAAGTGAAAGGACGATTCAGACTATTGAAGATATGTTGAGGGTATGTGCACTAGATTTTGAAGGGAGTTGGGACGAACATTTGCCATTGGTTGAATTCTCCTACAACAACAGTTATCATGCCAGTATTGGAATGCCGCCTTATGAAGCTTTGTATGGGAGAAGATGCAGATCTCCAATATGTTGGGAATAAGTTAGTGAGAGAAAGATTTTGGGTCCAGAATTGATCCAGCAAATAAAAAGAAAATAGAACTCATTCGGAAAAGATTAATAGCAGCTCAAGATCGTCAACGCAAATATGCAGATCCTACCAGAAAAGATATGGAATTTGAAATTGGAGAAGCAGTGTTATTAAAAGTTTCACCTTGGAAGGGTTTATCAAGATTTGGGAAGAAAGGAAAACTGAGTCCACGTTATGTTGGTCCTTTTGAGATTTTGAAGCGTGTGGGAAAGGTTGCTTACGAATTAGCATTACCACCTCACATGCAGCATATTCACAACGTGTTCCACGTGTCAATATTGAAGCGTTATTTGCCTGATTCGAACCATGTGATAGAATACGAGCCAATCAAGATCCAGCCAGATTTGTCTTTTGTAGAGCAACCACTGCAGATTTTAGATAAGAAAGAAAGAGTACTTAGGAATAAATCCGTGTCATTAGTACGAGTCTTGTGGAGGAATCCCAAGGTTGAAGAGTTGACCTGGGAGTTGGAAAGTGAAATGCGATCCAAGTATCCTCATTTGTTTTCCTAGGCTGATTCTGAGGACAAAATCCTGTTAAGGGGGGAAGGATGTAATAACCGGGCAAATTATGTGAATATTATATGTTAAATAAATAAATATTATGTGTTTTATAAATTTAAAGTAATTAATGCCATGATATGAGAGGTTATATCCGTTATGTGTGTTTTTGTGCAGGCCAGAAAAATTTTCGATTGATTAAAAATATGTTTAAATTGCAATTATATGAACTTATCTGCAATCGGGACGCGTATTTATCAGCGTCTTTATTAAGTTACCTGTTTTATTTGATTTTATGCGCGTTTGAATGTACTTTACGTGTTTTCGGGATTTTCTGGTAATTTAGGGATCGTTTCCGTTTTTCAAAAATCAACGGACTGGGACCCCACCGGGACGACAAACCCCACAAAATTGATGTTTTTATTTTTATAAAATTATTCGTATTTCAAATACCCTTTATTTTTGTATTTTTGAATTATTCACAATTTTTGGGAAATTTTGACATTAATTTTTTATTTTATCATTTTTAAAATTATTCCCCGTAATTATTATTTTGGGGCTTAATTATTGTAATTTAGGTATAGAAACACCCTTAAATAATTTTGGGGATATAATTTGTTATAAGTATAAATAGCAGAATTGTTTTATCTTATTTTATTTTTATTTCAGAAATTATTAAAAAAAATAATAATAAAACAAAAATCCAGAAATTCAATTTGGGGGTTAGGGTTCGTCCTTAAACAAATTCAATCGATTGATCCTTTTGCAGTGATCGTTTGTTGACGAAACTGATACCAAATCAACGAGCATCTCAGGGCCGATCTTTTGGTACTAATATCTTGATCTATCGTGGCGTATTGATAAAAATCGAAGTTTTAAGTTCTTCATTTTAATTTCTTAATTTCTGGACTGTTGATTGATTGTTGGTTGATTTTGACGATTCTAATAGATTGCTGAGCTTGGTTATAATCGATTTGTGTATTTATTTCAATCGTTTTAGTTCGAACTTGATTAATCCGAGTTTTAAGTTTTTAGATTTTTTTGATTCGAATTTATGATTTTATCGTGATGTTCTGGGTGATTTTAATGATGGGGATAGTTTGTAATCGCTCTGAGCTTTATGTTGGTATGAAGAAAGTGATTTTTGGTTGAGGTTTTGGTGAATTCGAGTTTTCGCCGATTTCTTGGCCGGAGGAGAGCTCGAATTCATCGGAAAGGAAGGAGCAGCAATGGTTTGTCGTTGTTGATGCTGTTTCTGTGTTGCTGGGTTCGAATCGAAGGATTACGGCTTGAAAAACTGCAGAAACCCCGTTGTTTTGGTCCTAACCGGAGCTTGGCCGGAATCCCCGAGGTGGCCGGAAACCTCGCCGGTTTCTGGGTTTTGCAGATTTCCGGCGGGTTGTTCTTGGCGACCCGACCGGTTCTTGGCAACCCGGAAGTCGACCCAACTCTGATCCGTTTTCAATCTGATTTCCCCTAAATGTAAAACCAAGAACCTGTTTCTGATTTAATTCTTTTTACTTTATTTCAAAAATTCATTTTCTTATTTTTAAAATCATTTAATTTGTTTCAAAAATCATGTAATAATTATTTTAAATACCAAAAATTATTTTCTTAATTATTTTAAATTCCTAAAATTATTTTCTTTAATTATTTTCAAAAATACAATTTGATTTAATTATTTATAGTTTATTTTAGTTAATTATTTATGAATTTAATTAATTGATTAAAAAAATTAATTAATCAATTAATTTTATTTATAAATAGTTAAATAAATGTAAATTATTTATAATTAATTCAAACAATTCCTAAAAATTATTTTTAGGTTTTAAAAATTATATTTTGGTATTTAAAAAATCAATTAATATTATTATTAAGTGATTTAAATCCATTTATTTCTTATTTTATTCATAATAATTAAATCGTTCGTCCGTTTAATACGAAACGAACGCGTACAGACTCAGAAAAATATTGCGCTTCCAATAAAAATACTTTTGAGACCTAATTTCTTTTGTATTGCAATGTCATTTGATTTGTGTATCAGTTTGAGTCGATATTTGATCGATAAATGTTAATATTGAATTGATTTTCATTTGGAACGCACTGAGACGTATCTTGTAATGATCTAACTTATGTGTTATATGAAATATATGATTACGTGTTATACAAATGCTATGATTATGTGTTACATGATATGTATGTTATTTGTTTACAGTTTAAAATGCTATGCTTAGTTATATACGATCGGGTAGATGTCAAGACGTATAGTTACGTCGTTGGAGTTTAGTTCTGTCAATTAAGATAGTCCTTTTGTTTATAGAATCAAGTAGCAAGGAGTGTAGTCAAGTGTTAGACGGAGATAGTAGCCAGCATCTATAAGCAGAGTTATAGTAAGAGGTTATTGGGCATACCAGGCAAGTACCCCTAACTTCACTTATTGTTCAAGTGACGTTTAGTTTGAATCATATTATGCAAGTACCTATATCTTCATTTATCATTCAATTTATATTGACTCTGAACTTTATTCTTTCGATTTCCATACTATTCTAAGTTCAGAATGGTTAAACGTTTAATATTTTGCTATAATTTACTCTATACAGTGGAACGTTGAATTGAGGTTAGCAAATAACTAATTGTTCTAGTTATTTCGCCATCAATTGTTAAGATAACTCTGGACCATGAGAAATGGAGATTTATATGGTTAAGGATGTCCTTTGGTTCGGCTCCTTTGACCAAAATGTTTTATGGATTGGATGAATGCGTAAGTGACCGGGACGGACGGTCTAGCGGAGGGCTATTTTTATGCGTTGTATGAAATATTATGACACCATTGTTGCCACAGGCAGGTATATTGCCTTTTTATTTGAGTACTCGTATTTTGGGGACATGTTTCTATGAATCATGACCTTGTGCTATCACACGGGCTGATCAGCATGTGATAGTACGTCCGTCGGAGTTAGATTCCAATCTAAAAATTATCGTTTATTGTTGATAGCTTGTGAAGCTTTATTATAGATCAAATATTACTGCTTTCATCCTTTTGTTCAGTTATTATCAGGATGTGGTTTATCATTTCAAGTACATTTTATATTGCTTGTGGAGCATTTCTTTCGCTCATACTTGTTTATCAATCTAATCTTTCAGCTAAGCCAGAGCAGGCTTGAGATCCAGGTTTGGTCAGAAGTCAAGTGCTTTTAAATAGTGGTGTGTATTCCAGGTAGACTGTTTTGGGATGCTTGGATAATCTAGAGGTTTGTAATAAAATTTGAATAATCTGTAAAACTAATTAGACTTATGGTTTGTAATAACACTTGATTTGTATTAGTGCATGTTCCATACTATAACCTGTGATCGATCCAGTGCAGGTAAAGGGGTCGTATTTATTATATTATTCCGCTGTGATTATTTTATTATAATTTAGTGGCAAGTGACCCCCAAATCTAGACCCCAGGTTTGGAGGGCCGTCACATATAAGTCAATTGAATTTGTATATAAATACGAATCCAGTGAGGCAGTACAAGCCAGTGATAGGTAGCAGTGATAGATTTGGAATAGATCGCATACTAGGCAACTCCTATTCTAAATTCAGAATAGTGAATTGCTATGCGTAATTTTATATCTGTTTCAAATTCCTGATACACTAAATATTGATAACCTTTACTCGAATTCACTGAAACACAAGTACTGTTCTTTGACCATACTTTTATCTTGTTTCTGATTATTCTTGATATGTTGAATACTCTATTCATATTCCAACAGATTACACACTATCTATATCCTGATATATACTTTGATGTTGGGATAACATCAATTCATACCGATTGTTCCGGATGCTTATCTTATGGAATGGATGGTTATGATAAGGTTTAGAGATGACTGGACCCTTTGTTATGAGGCCAAAATGGGCCTGGATACCCGATATGATGGTGGGTCTATACAGATGTGTATAGATCTGCACTGTATCCTGGCTGATTAGCAGGTTACAGTGCATATGTTGGTTTTTGTATCCAGTCTAGTTTATTGATAATCGTCGATAGCGGCCTACTTTATTTTGTTACAAAAATACACAAATACTTATAGAATCTGATTACCTATTCCATATCAGATTCACTTGACTTTCTTATGTTACTATATACATATTGTGGACTTGCTGAGCAATTATGGCTCACCTTTTTATTCTTACTCACTTTATCTTTCAGTAAAAGCTGAGAATGAAGCCTATCCATACCAGGTTAGTAAAGAAGCGAGTGAAAAGGCGGGACCCTCTAGCACCAAGGGTGTTAGTCCCGATTCAAGATGAGAGATTTGAACTACCACAATAGGTTTAGCTTGGATAGTTGTAGTGTGTGTTTAAATAAAATGAAATTAGTTTTAAAACATGTTTAGACAGTTGGTTTGAGATAAAAAGAGATTTATAAGATTTTGAATTTGATAATGTGGTAAAAGTAGTGTTGTGTTCTTTTCTTCATACCTTAACCTCAAAGATCCTGAATTGTAGTATGAAGGGGTTAGATGTATGTTTATATAATTCTTAAGCAGGTGGATTTATATTGGCAGTTGGCAAGTAACCCCCAGACCCCAGATTTGGAGGGTGTTACAGTTGGCATCAAAACTATAGGTTTTGGTCCCTGAAACAAGTACACTGGTGTTAGGATGGGATAGGGAGATCACATAAGATAGGGATAGGATTGTTAGGGTCTTTGTTAGATTATAGGTTAGGAATTTGTCAGTTCTTGGAATGGGAAATTGACCTTTTCTTGTGTTATGATTATTTTGTCAGATGGAGACCTCTTCAGATCGTAGGTGTAGAGAGCAGGCAGTCGTAGAGCCACCAGCACCACAGATACCTGATCCGGTAGAGTATTTATTGAATTTTGAGCCCCAGTTGCCAGTAGAGTATCACTACCCTCAGATTATTGAGCCACCGCCCCATACGGCATTTGCTCCAGTTACTCTGGCAGTATATGCTCTTGTTCTCGAGATTTTTCAGATGCCACTGATGGAGTACATGGGAGAGCAGGAGGTAGAGCAGCCTGTAGTTCCTATGGACCCAGTGCTGGAGATTGTTCAGCAGGATCTTGCTGAGGCCATGAGAGTACCTTTTAGGGGGTCAGTAGGGGAGTTTGGAGAGCCCCGTACCGTTCCTTACCATAAGTTTTCCAGTATGCGCGAGGATCAGCAGCTTTGGAGGGCCCAGTGTAGGGAGATACTAGTTTGATATATTAGCGAGAGACCGGTCCACTAGCAGCTTTGCAACTAGATTACTTCTTGAGAGAGAGACTCAGACAGATATACCGAGGAGCTTCCAAGAAGTTGGGAGAGTTGAGACATGAGGGCACCCATACTTATGCAGAGTTCCATCGTGCAGTTAGACTTGTTTTTGTCGATTTTGAAGACGCTCCGTGAGGAGGTGGATCGATTGCCACCAGGTTTCTGAGACAGGGTTAGGAAATCAGAGATGGTTGTATGATATGTGATATATGTATTTAGAGGCAGACATAGTAGTAGTAGTAGTAGTAGTGAGATTAGGCGTGTCTATCTCACAGTTTTGGTTTGTATCCGGCAATAGTACTTGGCAGACTTTTGTATCAAGCACTCACACTTGTCGCTGGTGTTATTATATAGAATAAACCTTTTTCAACCTCTTTTCTTTTGTTTATTTAAACTTAAGTTTTACAGTGTTTACATTTCCTTAATTGTCCCGTAGCCCTTTTCATATTTTTAAAATTATGGTGATTTGTGAAAGGACAAGAAAATTATTTGATAATGATATTATGTGGAACAGAGCTATCAAAAAATATGTTTGATTTGTTTATATTCATGTTCCAATCAAAAAGTTAAATTGTTTCTTTATTTATTATCAATTGTTTAATGTATTATTAAATGAATTGCTTATTTTATCACCAGAACAATGGCACCTAAAAGAAAGACTAGATCTGAGACTTCCAATAATGACCCTGAGGAACAAAACAACCACATCATGAACCAGATGTTTCATTTAATGTAACAACAGATGGTTGTGATGCAATAGCAGATGCAACAACAATAACAATTCCAATAATAGATGTTACAACAACCACCTCAAAATGTAACACAAGAACCACCAGTCGTGCCTACTGTTACCTTCAAGCAATTCCAGTTAGTGAAACCACCAGAATTTGAAGGTTCTGCAGATCCTACCAAAGTCAGGAGATGGATGAAAGAGATTGAGAAAGCATTTATGCTAGTAAAGGTCGAGGCAGATCAGAAGACTGAGTTTGCCAGTTATTTTCTGAAAGGAGAAGCTAACTATTGGTGGGAGTCGAAGAAGGCTTTAGAGGGTACCGACATTGTGACGTGGGATAGGTTCACTGAGTTATTTTTAGAAAAGTATTTTCCCCGCTACACGAAGAATCAGATGGAAATAAAATTTCTGGAATTGAAGTAAATGTACATGTCAGTGGCTGAGTATGAAGCCAAGTTTACTGAATTGTCAAGGTTTGTGCCAGAGCAAGTAGATACAGAGGAGAAACGAGTGAAGAGATTTCAACAGGGATTGAAGTCATGGTTTCGCAGTGGAGTAGCAGTGTTTGAGTTGACAACTTATACGACTGTCATTCAGAAGGCCATGATAATCAAAGGAGAGGGTGAAATGTCTCAGAAGGAAAAGGGACAAAGGAATTTTCAGAGTCATTTCAACACGAAGCCGGGATTTCAGGCCCGACCAAATATCAATTTTATAAGGTCAGATCAGGGGAATTAAAGAGCAGGTAACCGTTTTCAAGTTCCAAATCAATAGATGATATAAAGACTACCATTTCCAGATTGTAAGATATGTGGTCGAAAACATACATGTGTTTGCAATAAGCTGAATGTCACGTGTTTCAAATGCAAGCAGAAGGTACACTGTGCTCATGAATGCCCAACAGGGAACATATATATTATGTGTTTCCAGTGTGGGAGGAAATGACATACTGCTAAAGATTGTAAAGGCCCAGCTATGGCAACAAATGTTCTGAGGATTATGGCACCACCGCCACCACCACAACAAAATCAGTCTAAGGCAAGGACTCTCAACATGACAATGAAGGAGGCAGTGCAGAATCCGAGCTTAGTGGCAGGTATGCTTTCTATGAACTCCATAAATGCAAAATTATTAATTGATTCTAGAGCTACAAGATCTTTTTTTTTGAAGAATTTGTTGATAAGTTATGCTGTGAAGTACAATGGTTGGGTGAGACATTAATCATAAAGTTAGCTAATGATGACCAAGTCCCCGTGGATCGGGTGTGTCTAGAGTACGACATCGAAATAACAGGACATCACTTGTCCGCTTACTTGATACCTTTCAAGTTAGGAGAATTTGATGTTATATTAGGAATGGATTGGTTAGCCGGTCACAATGCCCAAATTAACAGTACAAATAAGAAAGTAAATTTATGAACTGCGGACGATGCAAGGGTAATATTTAGAGGTGAGAAACGGAAGAGGAAATTCTTATGATGATGCAGACTAAGGGATTTCTATATCAAGGATGTAAAGCTTATTTAGCCTATATTTTGGATGTTAATAAGGAAGGTCCGAGAATTGAAGACATTCCAGTTGTATGTGAATTTCCAGATGTGTTTCTTGATGAACTTCCAAGGTTACCTCCGGATCGAGAAATCGAGTTTACCATCGATCTAGCGCCAGGTACCGAACAAGTTTCAAAATCACCATATCGAATGGCACCAGTTGAAATGAAGGAATTAGCAATGTAATTACAAGATCTTTTAGACAGAGGAATTATAAAACCTAGTGTATCCCCATGGGGTGCACCAGTTCTGTTTGTCAAGAAGAAGGATGGTAGTATGCGATTGTGCATCGACTATCACGAGCTGAACAAGTTAACCATGAAGAATAAGTATCCCTTACCAAGGATTGATGATTTATTTGATCAACTAAAGGGAGCAGCATGGTTCTCCAAGATTGATTTAAGATCAGGTTACCATCAATTAAAGATTAAGGCAGATGATATTCCTAAAACTTCTTTTCATACCAGGTATGGTCATTATGAGTTCCTCGTAATGGCGTTCGGGTTGACTAACGCACCAGCAGCATTCATGGACTTGATGAACAAAGTTTTTAAGAAATACTTGGACAAGTTTGTGATTGTATTTATTGATGACATCTTGACCTATTCAAAGACTGAAGCAGAGCATGCAGAACACCTAAAAATTGCCTTGGAAATTTTAAGGAAAGAACAACTTTACGTGAAATTTTCTAAATGCAAGTTATGGTTAGAAGAAGTACAATTTCTAGGCCATGTAATCAGTCTTAAAGGAATAAAAGTTAATCCCGCAAAGATTGTAGCTATTTTGAATTGAGAAAGACTGAAGACGCCTACAGAAGTCAAGAGTTTTATGGGATTGGCTGGTTAATATCGAAGATTTGTTAGAGATTTTGAGAAGATGGCTATGCCATTAACTAAGTTGACTCGAAAGAAAGAAAAGTTCATATGGAATGAAAAATGCGAGGAAAGATTTCAAAAATTGAAGAATCGATTGGTAACCGCACATGTGTTTATTTTGCCGGACGATCAATGAGACTTTGTTATCTACATCGAACTTCCTAACAAGGACTGGGATGTGTACTGATGCACCATGGTAATATGATTGCATATTCTTCCCGATAATTGGAACCTCACGAACAGAAATATCCGACGCATGACTTGGAATTAGCTGCAATTGTGTTTGCACTAAAACTTTGGAGACATTATCTGTACGGTGAGAAGTGTGAAATTTACACTGATCACAAAATCTTAAAGTATATCTTCACTCATAAGGAGCTCAACATGAAGCAATGATGATGGCTAGAATTAATTAAGGATTACCATGTGTCGATCAACTATCACCTGGGAAAGGCGAATGTTGTAGCAAATGCGCTAAGCAGAAAAGAAAGATTGAACATGTTAACTTCTTTAGAAGAGTTAATAAGAGAATTTGAGAAATTACAAATTAAAGTTCGCATTCCAGAAGAGTCCACTGAGATAAACAGTGCAGTGACGTTCCAACCAGAATTATTGGAAAAGATTCAAAGATGTCAAGAAGAGATAATGAATCATGAAAGTGAAAGTTTAACAGGAGAAGAAATTACAAGCCAGAAGGACGACAAGGGAAACCTACGATTTTCCTCGAGGATCTGGGTACCTAATGTAGCGAAATTGAAAGAAGAAATTTTACGAGGCGCTCATAGCTCAAGATACTCTATTCATCCTGGGAGCACAAAGATGTACATGGATCTGAAAGAAAACTTTTGGTGGCTAGATATGAAGAAGAAAATAGCAGAATGGGTAAGTAAATGTTATACGTGTCAACGAGTCAAGGCAGAACATCAACATCCAAGTGGATTACTACAAATAATGGATATTCCAAAATGGAAGCGATGGATTTCGTAGTAGGACTTCCAAGAACCAGGGAAAATCATGACGCAATCTGGGTTATCATTGACAGACTAACTAAGCCGGCACATTTTCTTCCGATTAATGAAAGATTTTTGCTTGATAAGCTAGTGCATTTATATCTCAAGGAAATCATGATGCGACATGGAGTTCCTGTATCAATCATTTTCGATCGAGATCCTCGTTTCAATTCGAGATTCTAGAGACAATTTCAAGAATGCTTGGGTACCAAGTTAAATATGAGCACCGCATACCATTCACAGATGGACGAGCAAAGCAAAAGAACAATCCAGATAATTGAGGATATATTACGAGTATGTACATTGGACTTTGAAGGCAGTTGGGATGAACATTTATTTTTAGTGGAAATTTCTTATAACAACAGCTATCATGCAATAATTAGAATGCTACCCTATGAAGATTTATACATAAGGAAATGCAGATCTCCAGTATGTTGGGATGAAGTTGGTGAACGGAAGATTCTAGGTCCAGAACTGATCCAACAAACTAAAGAAAAGTGGAAATTATTTAGAAGCGACTGGGGGAAACACAGAATTATCAACGGAAATATGCGGACCAAGCTAAAAAGGATATGGAATACAATGAGGAAGAGCTTGTGTTATTAAAGATACCACCATGGAAGGGATTAACCAGATTTGGCAAGAAGGGCAAACTTTAGTTGCGTTACGTTGAACCGTTTGAGATATTAAAGAGAGTAGGAAAAGTTGCATATGAGTTAGCCCTACCACCCCATATGCAGCAAATTCATAATGTGTTTATGTGTCAATGCTTAAGAGGTATAATCCGGATTCGAGGCATGTGATAGAATACAAGCCGATAGAGATTCAAGCTGATTTGTCATATGTTAAGCAACCAATAAGATATTTAGATCGGCAGGAGAGAGTGTTGAGGAATAAGTCAGTACTATTAGTACGAGTCTTGTGGAGAAATCCTATGGTTGAAGATTCAACCTGGGAGCTTAAAAGTGAGATGTTGGAAAAGTATCCCCAATTCTTTTCTTAGCGTGATTTTGAGGGCAGAATCCTTTAAGGGGGAATAATGTAACGACTGAGAAATTATGATTGTGTAATATCATAATAAACGAGTATTATATGTTTTAATATATCATTAAGTGTAGTTAGTCATAAGATAATAGTTGTTATATGATGTATGTGTTCCCTGTAGTTCGGGGTATTTTTCGGGTATTTTATTACGTGTTAAATGCTTTTATATCAAAAGTTATACGGTCCAGACTTTGTTTTAATAGCTGATATTTTATATAAAATAACTGGCCTTATTTTGCCTAATATGGCGTATACCATATTGATTTTCCGAACATCAAGAAAATATTTTGTTTCGTGAAAAATGATTTTTCTAGGCCCCTAAGGATGCTCAAAACCCCACAAAATCATATTTTTATTTTTATAAAATCATGGGAATTTCAAATATTTCATATATTTGTATTTTTGAATTATTCACAATTTTTGGGAAATTTTGGCATATTTTTTGTATTTATTTGAAATTAAAATTTTAAAAAAAATTCCCCGTAAATTATTAATTAAGGGCCAATTGATTTTATTAAGAGATATAATTAGGGCCTAAATTTTAATTAGGGGTATTATTTTATAATTATAAATAGCTTGATTTTTATCAATTAATTATTAAAAAATCATTAAAAATCAAAAAATACCAAAAAATCTCTGAAATTTGGGTAGAGTTCTTGAATTCGGGTCAAGGGATCAAACCATGATTTTCATCGATTCTGAGGGCCAAATCATATCATGTAAGTACTCAAATTGATGCTCTAATTTTTCTACATGTTTATACTATCAGTTTCATGCTCAGATGCTTAGATTTTTTATTTTAGTTTCTAGGGTTCTTGACTGATTTTGGGGGATTTTGATTCTAGGGTTATTTGATTGATTTGATGATTGATATAGCTTTATTTGAGTGTATACAGTTGATTTATGCTATCAATTTCATCAAATGATTGATAGATAGTTGAATTCGATTATTAGGGTTTATGCCTAATTTTTTTTATCATAGGTTACACGCAGTCGCTACCCTTCGGGTGCGCACTGGGTAAACCCTACGAGCTCACACAATAGCCTGCAAACCACATGAACCAAGGTAAATCTCATTTAAGCGACAGGCTCTAACTCAGGAGGCATAATCATAAATTCTCCTTCCGTGGAATTCGAACCCGTGACCAAGAGGATAGTTTTTCCCTCTTTAACCAACTGAGCCAACCCTTGCGGGAAGGTTTATGACTAATTTTGATTTAATCATTTTTGATTTTGAGGAATCTGAGGTTAGTTAGGTGTTAGGGGTTTGATTATACAACTAACAAGATTTGATTTGAGATATAGAATGTAGAGTTTCATGTACAAATGAAGCAGATTGATGTTTGGTCAGAGTTTGATCGGAGATTGATTTCTAGGGATGATTCATGGATATTGATTCCAGAATCATGTTGCCTAGATGATTTGGAATGAAACCCAGGTGAAAAACACACCAAATGGTGTTATTTTTTCCCTGAAAAAGGGTTGCCGGAATCCTGGCCGGTCGCCGGATTCTGGGAATTTTTGAAAGAGATATGTCCTAAGTCCAATCATGTATGAGGATTTAGGAATAACTTTTATGTAATCTGTTTTGATTTCATTGATATTAATAAAAGGCTTTTTTGGTTTTTATTGCGGGCTCTATCTATTTAAATGTTTAAATAAGATATACCACAGTTTAGAATAAAGCTTTTTATGGATTGTGATGAGATCATAATAATGAGACCTAAAAGATGATAACTCTAAACTTAAATAGTTCCTGGTCATAGGATTACTAACTGGTAATTAATAATCCGCAAAGATCGGTACATACTATGCTTGCTTCATTATGAAGGATGTCTGTTCTCATAGACATTTGTGTGGTGACACTATAGCTAATATGTAGGTGCTTATTATAGAATAAGTTCACTGAACATGACTCACATAGCTGAACAACTGATGGAGTTCACTCACGTGTCAGCAGTTCTTCACATAGTGATAGTTGTACAAGTATCCTTAGACTTGAGATCATCATAGTCATCTTGTGTACACTGAACTATGCTTTGGTTTAGTTCTTAGTCTCAAGGGAATATTATAAGGGCTCTACTGGGTATAGTAATTTGTACATGAAGATAGTGTATGATCAATAAAGGATCTACCCCTTCCAGTGTAGGAAGAGAATGTTCAATGCTGATCTACTTATGTTAGTTCAGGAATCTCTGGCCAGAGTGAATGAAATTAGAAAGGAGTTTCTAATTTACATTAAATAGAACTAAGCATAGTGAATGGGAAAGCAAATGATTAAATAAGATAGGCTTGACACAAGTTCCATGCCTTATATTTAATCGTGACATTGCAGGGTAGAAGGAATTAATTGTACGGTAACTACTCACTGAATAGGTTCTTGGTATTCTAAGCAATGAATTCGTATTATCCGGATAGTCGCGATATGCTGAGAAGTATCCCTCACGATGTAGAATAAATATGATTAATTAATTAATCATATTTAATGAATTAGAGAATTTATATAAATAATGATAAAATAGTTTTATTATTATTTATTTCTACTACCGGCTTAATATTGAACCTACAGGGTCACACCATAAAAGAAAATGATTTAATGGTGGAGGAATTAATTAATAATGGCTGATAATTATTTATTTATGAAATAAATAATTAATTGGAAAATTAATAATTGATAAAATGAGATTTAATTGATTATAAATTAATTAAGAAAAGGTTGTTAATATTATTAATTAAGAATTTAATTTTTGGAAATTAAATCAAGTGAGAGATTTATTTCTAAAGAGTTTAGAAAAAGGATTAATAATTAAAAGGTGTTTTAATTATTAGTGAGAATAATAAAGGGTTAATAATAATAATAATATTTTATGGGAAAATTTTCAGCTGAAAATTTTGCCTATAAATATACTATTATAAACCCTATTTTTGCCTCAACCAAAAAGATTTACAAAACCCTAATTCTTTCCATCTCCTCCTCCTTCATTACATCATTTTCTTGGTGGATACCGGTGAAGTACTTCACACTTGAGGAGCAGCTGCTAAGGATCTTCGTTCATCGTTCTTGGATCGCTATTAAAGACCTCCATCTTTCCATTAACGTAAAGCTTCTTAAGGTAAACACACTGAACTATGAATTAAATATTATTTTTTCGCATGGATCCTGCCAAGGGTTTCGGTTTTTTTTAAGATTAAATTTACATTTTCACTACGTTTATGTTCTAAAACCCTTCAATGGCATCAGAGCTACTTGCGAAAAGTTTTTAATTCGTTTATGTGTTTAACTATTTTCGATATATGAGCATGTACGTGATTCGCCATGATTTGATATTGATATAATATGCTTATATATGTATGGTTTTGAATATGGGAACTGATCCCCGGCCATCGTTGGATGGGATACAGCAGCCGCATTGTTTCATTGCGGGTGCACTCACCCGCCGCAATGAAACATTGCGGCAACCCGCAATGTAATATTGCGGCTGGTGTATCCCATCCAAGTTGGCTGTGGATAATTTTCCTTTCAATATATGATATTCATGTGAGTTGTATAATCATAAGATGATTATGTAATCTGTATATATACTGATATATACATGATTTATGTTTGTTCTAATTATGAGAATCATATTAGATACGGATTCTGAATTGGCTGCTGCAGATTTGTTGAAATCTGGGTCTGGTGTCCGATTTACGCAAACGAATACACTATTCCATAGGTAAACGACCGTCTGAACAAAACTGATAGCTAAAGCTATCAACGACTCGTCTGTAAGGCGTTTGACGTCGTTTACTTCCCATAAACAGTGATTCTTGTTTTTCTGATTTGATTCTGATTTTTCTGATTTTTATCATATTTTCTTTTTATGATTAGATCATGGATAATATGATATGTTAAGATCAGATTATGTGTTTTAACATGCTTTTATGTGTTGTATGAGCATGTTGGATGGTTATGGTCTTTCGACCTTAGTGTAATGGTTTTGGTTTTGGTTTTAAATACGACTTGCATGTCGTCAATCTTTGTAATCATAAATCTCGAATGTAACTCGAGTTATTCTTGTAAGTTCATTAGATTAGTTTTACTTTCAATCATATAATGTAATTGAAGACTCAAGAAGGCTATCCAATGGAGGTGATACAAAGAAGAAGATAAGGCATACAAGAAGTCTAAACAAAGAAGAAGACTTATGTAATAAGTAGTTGTATTTATTTCCATCACCATATTAGATTGACATTGATCTTTATCATGAGCTTGATAAAGATCACATAGGATGGGGCCATAACCAAACACATTTACTTTATTGCACTTTACATTTACTTGTTAATTTAATTTTATATATGAGATATATGCCTATGTTTACCATGCGATGATAGATTTAGGTGAACTTAAATCAATATAAGGCGTGCTTTAGAAAATCTAGAATAAAAATCGTTTCTTGCCTTAACAATAAATATTATGAATACGATCATGAGATTCTTGTGTTTATGAAACATGTAATTGAATATAAATTTTCAATATTGAGAGAAAGGATGATTCTGTCAACAACAGACTTCTATCTGTAAGAAAGGGTTATTAAGTGACGCCTCTTGACAATGCTCCACCCGATCTGGGAATCATCTGATTATCGATTATTGATTTGAAATATTTAATTTAAAAGGAAGAATCTCTTTATATTATGATTATGTTTGTAACGTAATATAATCCCTCTAAAATTAAATAATATCAAGTAGTAATTGGCCAATGACACAACCGGCTTGTGTCGGTCATAGCCGTCCAACATGGTAGAAAGTGGTTCTTATTTTTAAATCATTGTCGTTTCGTGCTACAGCCGAAGACTTTGATTTCGAAATAAGAAATACTTGTCTATTATATAGAGATGTGTACATTGAGTTAGAATCTAAAGGTCGGTACGTGCCACAGCCGTGGGCCGTTGAAGACTGATTCAATTATACGAAATGTTGGGTTAGACTTGACTTAGAATATTGAGTTTGTCGTGCCACAGCCGTGACTCAATTATTCAAGAGGCTAAAGTTATATTAGGAAATAACATAAGATGTAATTGACAAGAGTTTCCTGCCTATTGAACATCACATGACGTTTCGTGCCACAGCCGAGGTTGTGTGATGGAATGTAGGATCCCTATTCCCACTAGCATTATGAATGCTTAATTTTCACTTAGGGGGTTGAATAAATTAGATAAACTAGTGGGAGACACTTATGAATAAAGACCCGATTCATATAGTGTTTTGAAATGAAATTGAATATTTGCTAAGTGTTGTTATTTGTTTATTATTTACAGATTTACTATATTCGTCATGTCTTCTGCACTATCACTCTGGAGCATACTAGATGCTCACAAGTTGACTGGTCCTAATTTAGCTGTTTATTTTCACTGTAACAAGTTGGGGCACTAGAAGAGGAACTGCAAGGTTTACCTTGCAGAATTGAAGAAGAAGGGTAGTGAGACTACTGCTTCTAATTCAAGCATGTTCATGATCGAAGTTAATAAGTCACTAGGTCAAATTTCTACTTGGGTATTAGATATCGCCTGTGGTTCTCATATTTGCAATTCGTTGCAAGGACTAAAGGGTAGTAGGACTCTTGAAAAAGATGAGGTGATTCTACGTATGGGCAATGGAGCAAGGGTTGCGGCCATATCTGTAGGATCATTTAGTTTACATATGCCTACGGGCAAGACTATTATTTTGAATAATTGTTATTACGTTCCCTCTATTGTGAGGAATATTGTTTCTATTCCTATGTTGGATGTGGATGGTATTTCATTTATTATTAAGAATAATGAATGTTCTATCCTTAGAGATAATGTTCTTTTTGGACGTGGCATTTTAAATAATGGTCTGTATGTATGTGACATAGAGTATGATTTACTTCAGATTGAACAAACTAATAAAAGAAAATGAGATGATGAAAATCTGACCTATTTATGGCACTGTAGGTTAGGTCATATTAGTGAAAATAGACTGCGGACATTACATAAGGAAGGGTTACTTGACCCCTTTGATTTTGAATCATATCCTACATGCGAGTCTTGTCTATTAGGTAAAATGACCAAATCTCCATTTAGTGGACATGGAGAGAGGGCTGCAGATTTGCTAGGATTGGTACACACAAATGTATGTGGACCAATGTCTACGCAAGCCATGGGTGGATTTTCGTACTTCATTACTTTCATAGATGATAGATCTAGATTCGGATATGTGTATTTGATGAAACACAAGTTTGAAGCCTTTGAAAAGTTCAAAGAATATAAACATGAAGTGGAGAGAAACAAACCAAACACAGTATTATAACTCTTCGATCAGATCGAGGTGGTGAATACTTGAATGGAGAGTTTCTAGATTATCTTAAAGAAAATGGTATAGTCTCCCAGTGGACTCCTCCATATACTCCACAGTTGAATGGGATATCTGAAAGGAGAAATCGAACTTTGTTAGACATGGTTCGGTCCATGATAAGCTATGCGAATCTTCCAGTATTCCTATGGGGTTATGCATTGGAAACCTCAGCATATTTACTGAATAAGGTGCCTTCCAAATCTGTTCCTCAAACACCATATGAGATATGGAAAGAAAGGAAATCGAGTCTTAAACACGTTAAGATTTGGGGATGTCCAGCTTATGTCAAGAAAGTTGACCCAGATAAGATGGAATCTCGATCCGTAAAATGTAATTTTGTGGGATATCCTAAAGAGACTTTGGGGTATTACTTTTACACCGATCATCGGGTGTTTGTCTCCAGATATGCTACCTTCTTAGAAAAGGAGTTTATCCTTGAAGGAAACAGTGGGAGCAAAATTGAACTTGATGAAGTTCAAGAAGCACAAACTACTACGAATCAAGTGGAAACACCTGTTCAGACTAAACAACCTTCTGTGGAACAGCCCATTCGTAGGACAGGGAGAGTGTCTCGCCAACCTGAGAGGTATTATGGCCTTGTCATTGAGAATGATAATGAGTTGTCAATCATTGATGATGACAACCCTGTGACCTATAATGAGGCTATGAGTAGTGTTGACTCAAAGAAATGGCATAGTGCTATGAAATCCGAAATGGAATCTATGTATACCAACCAAGTATGGACTCTGGTTGAGGCGCCTGAAGGTGTTAAGCCTATTGGGTGCAAGTGGGTATACAAAAGAAAGATTGGAGCAGATGGCCAGGTGGAGACCTATAAGGCCAGGCTCGTGGCAAAAGGATTCAAACAAAGGCAAGGGATTGACTTTGATGAAACTTTTTCGCCTGTAGCCCTGTTAAAATCAATTCGGATTTTGCTTGCGATTGCTGCTTACTACGACTATGAGATCTGGCAAATGGACGTGAAAATGGCCTTCCTCAATGAAGAACTTGAGGAGGAAGTGTATATAACACAGCCAGAGGGTTTTCTTTCCAAGGGAAATGAACACCTAGTGTGTAAGCTGCTGCAAACCATATATGGTTTAAGGCAAGCTTCTCGTAGATGGAACATCCGTTTTGATGAGACAATCAAAGAGTTTAATTTTATCAAAAACATAGATGAACCATGTGTCTACAAGAAGGTTAGTGGGAGCGCGGTAACATTTCTTGTATTGTATGTGGATGACATACTTCTTATAGGAAATGATATACCGATGCTATAATCAGTCAAAGTATGGCTATCAAAGAACTTCACCATGAAGGACTTGGGAGAAGCATCCTACATTCTCGGTATGAAGATCTATAGAGATAGATCTAGAAGAATGATAGGTCTTACTCAGGGTACATACATCCAGAAAGTGCTTAAAAGGTTTAGCATGGAAAACTCCAAAAGAGGTCTCAGACCGATGAGCCATGGAGCGTCCCTTTCCGAAAAAATGTCTCCTAAGACACTTGAAGAAAGAGAGCGTATGAGTAAGATTCCTTATGCTTCAGCAATAGGATCTATCATGTACGCGATGTTGTGTACAAGGCCTGATGTTGCTTATTCAATTAGTGTGACGAGCAGATATCAGTCCAATCCAGGTGAAGACCACTGTAAAGCAGTGAAAAACATCCTTAAGTACTTGCGAAGTACTCAGGACATTTTTCTTGTTCTTGGTGGTGAATCTGAGTTGAAAATAGAGGGTTATACTAACTCTAGTTTTCAATCAGAAAGTGATAGCAAATCCATGTCAGGGTACGTGTTTACTCTGAATGGTGGTGCAATTCAGATTGTTGAAAGAGGAGATGTCAGCGTCGAGAGAGTTGACACACATAACAACGTAGCAGACCCACTCACAAAGCCACTTTCTCAGAGTCACTTCGATCGTCATAAAGACAAGATGGGTATTAGATACCAGAGTGATTGACTTTAGTACAAGTGGGAGATTGAAAGAGATATGTCCTAAGTCCAATCATGTATGAGGATTTAGGAATAACTTTTATGTAATATGTTTTGATTTCATTGATATTAATAAAAGGCTTGTTTTGTTTTTATTGCGGGCTCTATCTATTTAAATGTTTAAATAAGATATACCACAGTTTAGAGTAAAGCTTTTTATGGATTGTGATGAGATCATAATAATGAGACCTAAAAGATGATAACTCTAAACTTAAATAGTTCCTGGTCGTAGGATTACTAACTGGTAATTAATAATCCGCAAAGATCGGTACATACTATGCTTGCTTCATTATGAAGGATGTCTGTTCTCATAGACATTTGTGTGGTGACACTATAGCTAGTATGTAGGTGCTTATTATAGAATAAGTTCACTGAACATGACTCACACAGCTGAACAACTGATGGAGTTCACTCATGTGTCAGCAGTTGTTCATATAGTGATAGTTTTACAAGTATCCTTAGACTTGAGATCATCATAGTCATCTTGTGTACACTGAACTATGCTTTAGTTTAGTTCTTAGTCTCAAGGGACAATTATAAGGGCTCTACTGGGTATAGAAATTTGTACACGAAGATAGTGTATGATCAATAAAGGATCTACCCCTTCCAGTGTAGGAAGAGAATGTTCAATGCTGATCCACTTATGTTAGTTCAGGAATCTCTGGCCGGAGTGAATGAAATTAGAAAGGAGTTTCTAATTTATATTAAATAGAACTAAGCATAGTGAATGGGAAAGCAAGTGATTAAATAAGATAGGCTTGACACAAGTTCCATGCCTTGTATTTAATCATGACATTGTAGGGTAGAAGGAATTAATTGTACTGTAACTACTCACTGAATAGGTTCTTGGTATTCTAAGCAGTGAATTCGTATTATCCGGATAGTCGCGATATGCTGAGAAGTATCCCTCACGATGTAGAATAAATATGATTAATTAATTAATCATATTTAATGAATTAGAGAATTTATATAAATGATGATAAAATAGTTTTATTATTATTTATTTCTACTACCGGCTTAATATTGAACCTACAGGGTCACACCATAAAAGAAAATGATTTAATGGTGGAGGAATTAATTAATAATGGCTGATAATTATTTATTTATGAAATAAATAATTAATTGGCAAATTTAATAATTGATTAAATGAGATTTAATTGATTATAAATTAATTAAGAAAAGGTTCTTAATATTATTAATTAAGAATTTAATTTTTGGAAATTAAATCAAGTGAGAGAATTATTTCTAAAGAGTTTAGAAAAAGGATTAATAATTAAAAGGTGTTTTAATTATTAGTGAGAATAATAAAGGGTTAATAATAATAATATTTTATGGGAAAATTTTCAGCTGAAAATTTTGCCTATAAATATACTATTATAGACCCTATTTTTGCCTCAACCAAAAAGATTTACAAAACCCTAATTCTCTCCATCTCCTCCTCCTTCATTACATCGTTTTCTTGGTGGATACCGGTGGAGTGCTTCACACTTGAGGAGTAGCTGCTAAGGATCTCCGTTCATCGTTCTTGGATCGCTATTAAAGACCTCCATCTTTCCATTAACGTAAAGCTTCTTAAGGTAAACACACTGAACTACAAATTAAATATTATTTTTTCGCATGGATCCTGCGGAGGATTTCGGTTTTTTTAAGATTAAATTTACGTTTTTGCTGCGTTTATGTGCTAGAAACCCTTCAATTTTTCGGTCATGTTCTTCATGACCCGGATTATTCTTGGCAACCCGATCCCAACACGTTTTCAAATCCGGTTTTGATTCTGTTTATCCCAAATCCAATTTCAGAATTTTATTTTTAGAATTTTATTTTTAAAATAAATCAAAAATCAGTTTTAGTTATTTAATAAATTGATTAAATAATTCAATTAATTTATTTATTTATTTTATAAATAAAACTAAATTATTTTCCCAAAATTTGAAAATTATTTCTTTCTTTATTTATTGATTTAAATAATTATTTATTAAATATTAATTATTTATCTAAATTGATTAATTATTTTGATAATTAATCAGTTTATTTAAATAATTTATTTTAAATTCATTTAAATTTCAAAAATTATGGAAAATCATTTTTAATTCTAATTTTTCCTAAATAATTATTTAAAAATATAATTAATATTTAATTAATTTAAATAAATAATTATTTAAATAATAATTGA
This sequence comes from Apium graveolens, assembly GCF_009905375.1. NCBI lineage: Eukaryota > Viridiplantae > Streptophyta > Magnoliopsida > Apiales > Apiaceae > Apium > Apium graveolens. The sequence continues at coordinate 205,274,479 of NC_133653.1, forward strand.
ATTATTCTTATTAATTAAATATTAATTAGAACGTTTGTCCGTTTTAAATGAAACGAATGCTCCTAAATTCAGAAGAATGATCTGTTTCCGATAAAAATAGTTTTAAATCTTAATTTCATTTGGAAATGAGTCGGCGTTCGATATTTATTTATTTATAGACCCGATTAATTAGGAATACGAGTATAGTAAATTCTAAAAATTAGGGAACGAGTTAGATATTGTTCAATAATTCGAATAATGACTCGATTTCAATTTTAAAAATGTTTTAAAGACCAGGATGACTATCTGACTTATGTGCTATGTGATTTATGTGGTTAATCAAGTCCTAAATGCTAGTTGATCATTATATGAGTCAATTAGTATCATACAGGTAGACGATAAGGGTTGCGTGGATTCAGATTGATATACGATTGAGGTATAAGTCAATTGAATTTCTATCTTTCCTTGATAGATACGAATCCAGCAAGACAGTACAAGCCAGTGATAGGTAGCAGTGATAGATTTGGAATAGATCGCATACTAGCAAGCTTTTCCCCTATTCTAAATTCAGAATAGTGAATTGTTATGCATAATTTTATATCTGATTCAAATTCCTGATACACTGAATATTGATAACCTTTCCTCAAATTCACTGAAACACAATTACTGTTATTTGATCATACTTTTATCTTGCTTCTGATTATTCTTGATATGTTGAATACTCTATTCATATTCCAACAGATTACACATTATATATATCCTGATATATATACTTTGATGTTGGGATAACATCAAAGCATACCGATTGTTTCGGATGCTTATCTTATGGACTAGATGGTTACGATTAGGGCCAGAGATGGCTGGACCCTTTGTTATGAGGCCAAAATGGGCCTGGGTAACTGATATGATGGTGGGTCTATACAGATGTGTATAGATCTGCACTGTATCCTGACTGATTAGCAGGTTACAGTGCATATGTTGGTTTTTGTATCCAGTCTAGTTTATTGATAATCGCCGATAGCGGCCTACTTTATTTTGTTACAAAAATACACAAATACTTATAGAATCTGATTACCTATTCCATATCAGATTCACTTGACTTTCTTATGTTACTATATACATATTATGGACTTGCTGAGCAATTATGGCTCACTTTTTTGTTGTTACTCAATTTATTTTTCAGTAAAAGCTGAGAATGAAGCCTATCCACACCAGGGTAGTAAAGAAGCGAGTGAAAAGGCGGGACCCTCTAGCACCAAGGGTGCTAATCCCGATTCAAGAAGAGAGCTTTGAACTACCAGAACAGGTTTAGCTTGGATAGTTGTAGTGTCTGTTTGAATAAAATGAAATTAGTCTTAAAACATGTTTAGACAATTGGTTTGTAATAAAGAAAGATTTGTAAGATTTTGAATTTGATAATATAATAAAAGTAGTGTTGTGTTCTTGTCTTCATACCTTAACCTCAAAGATCTTGAATAGTAGTATGAATGGGTTAGATGTATGTTTATATAATTATTAAACAGGTTGATTTATGTTGGTAGTTAGCAAGTAACCACCAAATCTAGACCTCGGATTTGGAGGGCGTTACAAAGCAAAACCATCAGAAAAGGTCAAGCAGGGTTTAAAGGTCATCCCCATTTATTGTTGTGTAATCAACACCATGATGCTTGTTGCATTGCTATTGCCAAGTAAGATTCATTTGAGTCTCATGGGGAGTGAACCAAGCTATGATGTTGTGGTTCTCTCACACTGTCTTTGTCTGACTCATCGAATACTAGTGCGGGGAGATTGTTGTTGCTGACTTATGTCCCTGCCACTCGCACACCTTTCTCCCTTACCACTCTCTTGGCTTGTGAGTAAGTTTCTCCATACATTTCTGAACCTCCCGTATTAAACTTAATAACCTTATGATATGGTGGAGGTGGTGGCTGTCTCAGAGGCGTCATGTCCCTCCCAGAAAATGATCTATCTCTCTTGACATGCGCAGACTTATTGCTCAACATGAACTCAGACAAATATCCCTTCTTGACCAGAAACTGTATCTCCTTTTCCAAGGCCACACAATCGAATGCTATATGGCCATAATCTTCATGATAGTTTTTTTGGATGTCATTTCACGATATCTCCCATCTTAGAAAATTCCTTCATCATGGCTAAAGAACTTATTGTGAAGCCGTAGTTGTCGTACATTGGTGGCAAATTTGGATCCTTCCTCCAGTTAGCACATTCTTGTGTTGAGTTGATGTGTGGTTCCTCTCTTATATTCCTCTAGTAGGGTTTGTAATCCCTAACTTTAGGTATCGTGATCTTGTGACTGGGCCCATAATACTTGTCATCATCCTCTTTTCGATCCTCTTTCAACATGACTTATTCCACGACCTTAGTCTTTATGTATTCCATGGTCCTATATGGATAATTTGTGAGCTCTTCATATAATGGTGAATCCCTCTCTAATCCTCTCCTTAACGCGTCAATGGCCGTTGGAACATCACAGTTGGTTATGGTAACCTTTTTTCGTTTAACCTCGTAAAGTAATCAAGTTACAGCTCTCAGTTTCATCATACCATTTTATAAAGATCACTTGTGATTTTTAAAATACCCTGATACTAGAAAATTATAAATTAAATGCATCCACTGGATTAGAAAATACCTTAACCCTCGTATGGAAAGCTCACAAATCATTGCAAAGTTGGCCCCGACAGGGTGGATCCAAATCTCTCGCACATGCATGGTTCCCTTAAATCCTGCGTTATTGGTGCAGTGAACATTTGTTGCTTATATTGAGCGATATGCTCTTGTGGTCGCTTGATCCGTCATAAGGCTTTATGTGAGAGACTGTAAAATGTTTTGGTATTTCTACCAAAGTTATGTTGTCCGTAAATGGTGAGTCCGCATAACTGGTTGATGTTGCTTTCTCCAATGGCTTAGTCACACCCGGGATACCTTACTCCTTGTAGTTCTTTTTGGACACATTCGGAAATGTGGTTTCGTGATCTAGAACTCAGGTGCTTAAATTTTCTTCTGTCACAATCCGTGTTAATTGTTCCTCGTAGTCGTTATAGTGAATTTTATCACGATGATGCTCAGTATCTTTGTTGGTTACTGTAGCAGTTCCATTTTCATCCACAACGATCACATCATCTTCATCTTTCTCATGTTGATCCCATTTTTCAGCGTTGTTTATTCTCAAGTACCTATCACACTTTTAATTGTGTTCTTTGTGGTTCTCTTTGTCTTCGATTTAGCCATAGTGATCTCCTTCTTTAATGATTCGTTCTCATATCGTAGTGTCTCCATTTCTCATTGTAGTTTCTTCAATGTTGTCGCCATTTCTTTATTAACATCAGCATTGTTTCTTTGATTTGATGTTTGTCATCCTTGCTCGTCGTTCATCATTGTTGATAACCAAATGAATCTTAGCAAGTTTTTCACAGACAGTGTCAATTATTTTAACCAAAATTTGTAGGTTAAATGTTAAGGACGATTCAATTATGTTTCGACTAAAGTAGAATTATGGAAATTTTACTAGATATCTTTATGTGTTACAATTGAAAATCAGTGTGCTTTCTCTAATATATTACAGTTACTCTTTTGGTAAGCTAATGTTATGTATGGAATTTGTACATGACGAGAGGGGATCATGACATTTACAGGACGGGATGTCAAGACGGGAAGAGCAAGAGATCGTCTTAGACAACATTAGCAGAAGAAGTCGATGCCTGGGAGTAGGACTCAGTCTAGCAGCTTCCAGATAAGTAGGAGAAAGAATAGGTAAGCTTATCTTCACGATTAACAGCAACAATTCGAATGAGAGAAAAATGAGGGGAGGTTGGAGAAAAAGAAGGAAAGCAAAGGGGATAAGAGGAGGAGTATGATCAACACAAACACACATCTGCTCACACCCGAGAGATAGCAGAAGAACACCTCGACCCATGAACAACATATCTTCGAGTATCTAGTCCTTATTTCTCAGTAAAATTATATTCATAGTGACATAATTCAACCTCTTGTAACACATCCTCAAAAGATTAGTGTATCATATTTTGGTTGGGTACACATTCCCACCCGCGGTTTTTTCCCATTCACGGGTTTTCAGCATCAACAATTCCCCGTCTCATTTACTTTTATTTATTGTTGTTATTCATCAAAGTTCGTGGTAGAATTGATTAAAAACATAATCAAACTTAGCATTTAACCCACAAATTTTGGTAAAAACAATTGGCGCCGTCTGTGGGAAACTTGCTAAAGATTTGGTTAACATATTACGATGGAAAGCGAAAAAGAGCAAGTCACGAACCAGGAAGGAGAAGCTGAGAATAGCAGAGATACGACATTGAGACAGTTGCAAGAAGAAATGGAGAAGATGCGTTCGGAAAATGAAGCATTGAAGAAGGAACTCACTACGGCTAGATCGAGAACCAAGACTACGACGAAGAAAACCATTCCAAGCGTAGTTAGACGTTTGGACATGGATGAAGCAGAAGATTACAACCAAACCGGAGGGCCAACGAATGGAACAGATGATGTTATTGACGTAGAAGATGTCGAGGATGTACCACATAATGAAGATGACATGGAAAGAAGACATGATGAGCAACAATATGATGATCGTAACGATCGACAAGGAGAGACTGATAGGAGAAGATCGTGTTACAAAAGTACAAGGTCCAAAAGTCAAGTTACAGAAGAATTTAGAAGAGAACTACAAGAAATGAGGGACTTGATTGAAAGGATACCTGGTGTCCCAAAACCGTTGGAAAAGGCGACCCCAACAAGCTATGCTGATTCCCTTTTTCATGACAACATCGCCTTGGTTGATATACCAAAACATTTCACGGTACCACAAATGACACCGTATGATGGAACTAGTGATCCCTTGGAGCACGTTGAACAATACAAACCACGAATGTTCACAGTACCAATCACACGTGACTTAAAAGAAGCCTGTATGTGTAAGGGTTTTGGTTCTACGTTATCAGGACCAGCTTTGCAATAGTTCGTGAACCTTCCACAAGGAAGCATCAAGACGTTTGCTGATCTGATAGATGCGTTTAACTTATAGTTTGCAAGCAGTCGAGTGTTCGAGAAGAGAACCAGTGATCTATAAAAGATTGTCCAACGAAGCAGGGAACCTTTGCGTGATTACTTGACGAGGTTCAATAGGGAGAAGGTGACCATCACTAACTGTGATGTCCCTACAGCTATCGAAGTATTCAGGCGGGGATTAGAACGAGAATCTCCACTTTATGAAGAATTGATAAAGTATCCATGTCGAACAATGGATGATGTGCAAGCCAAAGCCATGGCACAAATAAGATTGGAGGAAGACAGAATGGAAGAGGACGAGAAGTACTACAAGACGTCAAGAAAAATTACGACACCAAAGTCCAGGGAATACAAGGCCTAAACTAGACCTAACAGAGATGAAGTACACGTCAACTCGACACAAGAATCTAATGAATGAAAGAGAGAAGAACGTAGTGACTAGAGGAAAGATCCCAATCTTCCACCAACTTATGACAGCTATGGATTCACGATAACGCCTTCAGCCATGGTGAAGGAGTTTACTAAGTTGGGAGTAATAGTGAAGTGGCCGGTGAAGAGCAATAAACCTAAAGCCAGCTCGGACTCCAAACTATGGTGTGACTATCATGGAGATTACGGATGCAAAGCTTATGACTGTGTGGCCTTGCAAAAAGAACTACAATTTCTGACCAGGAAAGGATATCTCACAGAATTCATGGCGTCAAAGAAGACATCTTATGTTGGAAAGAATACGTCTCCGAGAAAAAATGACGCGACACCATTAAGACAACCACCACCTCCACCATATCACAAGGTGATCAACTTCATCTCAGGAGGGTCGGAAGTATGTGGATCAACATATTCACAGGCTAAGAGAGCATCCAGAGAAACAGAAAAATGAGTCACAGAAGTGGGGGTTGGCAGTGACAATCTACCATCCTTGATATTTGACGAATCAGACAAAAAAAATATACAAGAACCAAAACAAGATGGGTTAGTCATCTCATTACCCGTGGGAAACTGTTTAATCAAAAGAATATTAGTGGACAATGGGAGTGCTGCCAACATCATGATGTTGAGCACGTTGACGCAAATGGAATTAGCCAAAAGTGACATGATCAAGAAGTCGACGACATTAGTGGGGTTCAGTGGTGAGACAAAACGCACATTGGGGGAGATCACGTTACCAACATATGCCCAAGGGGTCAATCTCTTGGAAAATTTTTGCATAATTGACGTGGATTCGAGTTACAACATAATCATGGGAAGGCCATGGATACACAACTTGAAGGCGGTGCCATCAACATATCATCAAATATTAAAATTCCCAACACCATGGGGGCTCATGAAATAAGAGGTGATCAAACTATGGCTCGGGACTGTTACATGACGTGTCTGAAGCCAGCTATCCAACATCAGAGAGACAAGACGCCTGTAGCCACGGTAACAGGGCCGAAACAATTAGCTGAAGTAGATTTGACAACAGGGGATAAGAAGGTATTAATTGGTGAAGACCTTTCTCCAACAATTGAAGCCAATTTGATAAGTTTATTAACCACGAGACTGGACGCTTTTACATGGGATCATGGAGACATAACGGGAGTCGACCCAAATGTTATTACATACAAGTTGAATGTAGACCCTAGCTATACACCCGTCCAACAAAAATGAAGGAAGTTTGCGGCTGACAGAAACAAGATAACAAATGACGACATGGAAAGGCTCATCAAGGCTAGCATGATTAAAGAAGTTGATTACCCCGAATGGTTAGCGAATGTCATCATCGTACAGAAGAAAAATAGGAAATGGAGAGTTTGTGTTAATTACACAGATTTGAACAAAGCTTGTCCTAAAGATCCTTATCCATTACCTCACATTGACACCATGGTGGATTCAACGGCTGGTCATGAATTACTCATGTTCCTGGACGCGTCGAGTGGCTTCAATCAAATCCAAATGGAACCGTCAGACTGTGAAAAAACTGCGTTTATAACAGATAGGGGGATATATTGTTATATGGCCATGCCTTTTGGATTGAGAAACTGTGGTGCCCTCCAAACCCGGGTCAGAAGTTTGGGGTCCACACATACACCTTATTTATAACCTGCTTATAACAATAATAAAGATAATAATAATATATGCAGTGACCCTACTTACCAACCACCACGGACCGCAACAGGTTAAAGTATGCACACAAGCCAAACACACTAATATATTACAAACCGTTCAAATCCCAACTATTTCAAACTCAAACTGAGTATTAAACATTATTACAAACTTTTACAAACTTAAATTATTCCAAAAGAAGCCTACTAGCTCAGCTTTCTCAACCTGAACCCCTAGCTCTCGCGCTGGACTGGGGATCCTCTTTACCAACTGGTTCCTTTTTAACTGGAAAGAATATAAACAACATCGCACGAATGAGCTAGCTAGCTCAGCAAGTCACAATGACAAAACTGAGAATAATGATCATCAGGTGAATATGTTTATGATATCAAGTGAACAATGGATTATGATTTAGAATTGGATATTATACTTTTAATTTAAAAACCAAGGTTAGGCTGCTGATCAGTCACGCACTAACCCCGAGCAAGGCACACAGCATTGCTCTAACTACTGGATCCAAGGCACACATTGGCCTAACTTGACCATTATATGGTCTGACCACGAATCTGGTCCACAATTTTATAAAAACAATCCAATTCTAACATAATAACAGAATATGCAATAATAAACAATAACTGAAATCATTAACAACAATAAATGTTTAACAATGAAAGGGTTTCAATCCTTGTAAGGATCAACCAGGTACTTTCAAAGCTTGAATGTTGGGTAATGAAAGAATTGGATAACAAAGGAAACAACATTTCAGGGTTTCAAGGATTTGGTCTTTCAAAGCATAAGATATCATGGATTGAGTATAGAGTAATCCAGTTCAGTGTCTGGTATTTAGTTTGTATGTATTTGTGGAGTAGTATCGTAGATTTGTGGTTCGTGTTTGGGTATACAATAATCAATGGCTTAGAAAGAATATGGTTCATGGCTCAAGAACAATAACTGAAATCAGGATTTAGGTTTTCGTGCTTCAAAGCACTTGCAATGTCAACAAGACTATCAAGAATTACAATATCTCGAGAAAGTTCAGAACACTTGCCTGGTATTAGCTTACTACTCTGCACTCGCTTCCAATCACAACCGTCTTACTCTTCAACTATCTGTTTTCCTTTCCTACGTTTTGCCTCTTCTGCTCACATATCATAAGCATCTATCAATCATCAACTCACAAGATTCTATTCAACACATACTTCTATGTACCCTTCGTTTTACCCAAATCCGATTAACGGATTGAAATCTATGCAATAACGAAGTAAACACCGAATATATAGACCGATAGTCAAACAACAGGTCACGTATAACACATAATACATCACGTAATCAATGACATACCATTTATAAAGAAGTCTCGGGTCATAAATGTGTTTTCGGGTATTTAAAATAATTTTTAAAACATTTTTCGGAATTAAAACGGGTCGTTGGATCAATTTCGGAATAATAAACAGGGTTCAGTTGGCCAATTCTGGCTCCGAAACAATTTTAGAATAATTATCGAGCCTTGAAAATAATTTAGAATAATATTTTAAAGCTCGAAACTATTTTTCAAAATTTTTAAATCATTTTTAAATAATTAAATCTAATTAAATAATTAAATAAAAATCAATTAATAATTAATTAAATCAATTAATCAATTAATTTTCGAATTAATTGACTAATTAATCAATTAAAAATTAACTGAAATTAATTAACTAATTAATTCAGATTTATTTGTGAATTAAAAATAATTTTCGGAATTAAAATAATAATTTTTAGAATTTTCAGAAATTAAAAACGAATTTTTATAATAAAAATAATTAGGAAATATGATTTTTAAACATTTTTAAAACAGGAATCCAATTTTTGCAAAGTCTGGAAACTTCAGGGACCTAACTGTATCGTCCCCAAAAGTCCAGGGACCAAACTGTAAATTTTACATCCCGTCGCCGGAAAACACAGGGGTGGCCGGAGAACACGATTTCGGCCTCCTCAACTTGCCACAAGCTCCAGATCACATCTACAGGTTACCAGGAACACAACCATGCAATCAAAACAACCTAACAATCCCTGAGTTGGCCGAAATTTGGCCGTGAAATTTTCCAGTTTCCGGCGAACATCGGAAAACTTCAAAACACAACTCCCTTCTCTACAGACCTCGTTGGTTCATGAAACTTATACGACTAGATTGCAAATTTCACAGAGAACACAACCCACTATAACACAACATCAATCTATCACAGAATAAGAAACCCCCAAATTTCAATTAAGAACATTCATACGGGTTATAAACCCTAATTTTGAAATTCGAAAATTAAACTCAAATTTGAACATGTTATTGAACTCCAAATCAGACGTATGACATATGAAAATCATCAGGAAAACAAGCTCTACAACATGCAATCATCAAATCATACAAACAATCATCCGAACAAAAATTCATATTTTTAATAAAATAAATTCGAAAATAAATAAATTTTTAGAAAAATAACCTTGATTTCTGCAGTGAAACAAAGCTCAGAATCTGATAGAACACCTCAAATCCTTCATTTTGGTTACTCAAGCTTTGAAAACAGAGATCGGTAACGCCTTCGTTTTGCTGTTTGATTCTTAGAACAGTTTTAAGAAATTAGGGCTTTTCTCTGAAAATTATATAATTAACTATCTGCAAATGATTTTGATACGAAATAAAATACGGTAAAAGGCTATTTATAATTACGGAAAATTAGTATCCCGTTGGATCATTCCGGATATAAAATGGTACGTTTATTTATAAAAACTGATCCAAACGGTATCGGTTTTCGGGATAATTATCCAGATCAGTACAATTTGTACTGCGGTCTTGGTCTCAGCGCCTGGTTACACGTATTACGAAGTGATAATTGGGATAGTTTAATAAAAAGCTCCCGTTTATCGAAAATACGGGTTTTATTAATTTACCGAAATGAATATTGTATCGAAAATATTGCGCCGGGACCCGCGCAGGACAAACCGTACGCCGGATCGAAAAAGTCGAAACATGGAAAATGCTCAGAATATTACAATTAGGTTAGGAAGGAGTTCTCGGAAGAGTTTCGGGTTCCAAAAACGTAACAACGGTTGACGTCGGTTGGTTCCCGTTTTTATAAAATAGATTTTAATTACCCGGAAAAAGATTTTAGAAATTTCATATGATTGTTATAAATCCATAAATCAACATAAAAATAATTAGGAAGATATGACAATTATCTATATTTTATTTTGGACATATAAAAATTAAAATACTCAATTAATATTATTTTTGAATATTCAAGTACAGATAACACTTAACAATTAACTCACAGAATAGATACTAAGCACACATAATAATTATTTAATATAAAAAATAATTACACGATATATCCCGAATATTACATCATTCCCCCTTAAAAGGACTCTGTCCTCAGAATCTCCTAAGAAAACAAATGAGGGTACTTTTCTCTCATATCACTTTCTAACTCCCAGGTTGACTCTTCGACCTTTGGGTTTCTCCACAATACTCTTACTAACTTTACCACTTTATTTCTCAATACTTTCTCTCTTGCTTCTAGAATCTCTATCGGACTCTCTACAGATAAATCTGCCTGAAGCTCTATTGGCTCATATTCTATTACATGCCTGGAGTCTGGATTATATTTCTTGAGCATCGATACATGAAAAACATTGTGAATGTGCTCCATGTGCGGAGGTAACGCCAATTCGTAAGCTACTTTGCCAACGCGCTTTAGGATCTTAAAAGGTCCGACATATCTTGGGCTTAGCTTCCCTTTCTTTCCAAACCTCGTTAGTCCTTTCCATGGTGATACTTTCAGTAATACCAAGCTTCCTTCTTCAAATTCCATGTCTTTCCTTGACTGGTCTGCATATTTCCTCTGACGATCTTGAGCGGCTATTAATCTTTTCAGGATAAGTTCAACAACTTCCTTTGTCTGTTGTACCAGTTCAGGTCCAAGTATCTTGCGTTCTCCTACTTCGTCCCAATATATTGGAGATCTACATTTGCGTCCATAAAGGGCTTCATAGGGTGGTATTCCAATGCTGGCATGATAACTGTTGTTGTAACAAACTCTACCAGAGGTAAATGTTCGTCCCAACTTCCTTTGAAATAATCGCACAAACACGTAACATATCCTCGATTGTCTGGATCGTTCTTTCACTTTGGCCATCCGTTTGGGGGTGATAAGCTGTACTCATATTCAGTCTTATTCCCAAACATTCTTGAAAACTCTTCCAGAATCTTGAATTAAACCTTGGATCTCGATCAGATATGATAGACACTGGAACTCCATGACGAACTACAATTTCTTTCAAGTACATATGGACTAACTTGTCGAGCGAAAATCTTTCATTTATAGGCAGAAAATGAGCTGACTTGGTAAGTCTATCCACTATAACCCAAATGGCATCATGATTAGCCATTGTCCTTGGTAATCCGATTATGAAATCTATGGTAATATGTTCCCATTTCCACTCTGGAATTTCCAATGGCTGTAGCAATCCGCTTAGTCTCTAATGCTCTGCTTTAACTTTCAGACAGGTATAGCATTTGCTAACCCATTCCGCAATTTCCCTCTTCATATTTGGCCACCAATAATTCTTCTTTAAATCTCTGTACATTTTGGTACTCCCTGGATGGATGGAATATCTTGAACTATGTGCTTCTTGTAAAATTTCATTCTTTAACTCCGTCACCGGTGGAATCCAAATTCTAGATGAAAATCTCAAAATGCCTTGATCATCCTTCTGCGTGCATAATTCTTCACCTACCAAACGATTTATATCTTGATCCATTACATTTTCCTGACATTTCTTTATTTTCTCCAACAACTCCGGCTGGAAAGTCATACTGTACATTTTCGCTTCCTCAGGTTTGCAAACTTTAATTTCCAATTCCAATTTCTGAAATTCCTTATATATATCTTCAGGTACTGATAACTCATTTAACTTTTCTTTCCGACTTAACGCGTCTGCTACAACGTTCGCCTTACCGGGATGATAATTAATCGAGCAATCATAGTCTTTGATCAACTCTAACCATCTCCTTTGCCTTATATTAAGTTCCTTTTGTGTGAATATGTACTTTAAGCTTTTGTGATCCGTGAAAATCTCGCACTTTTCTCCATACAAATAATGTCTCCAAATCTTCAAAGCAAAAACTATAGCTACTAGCTCCAAGTCATGAGTAGGATACTTTTGTTCATGTGGTTTCAATTGTCTTGACGCATAAGCAATCACCTTGTCGTGCTGCATAAGAACACATCCTAATCCTTTATGAGAAGCATCGCTATAAATTACGAAATTCCCTTGATCGTCTAGAAGTGACAAAACAGGTGCCGTAATTAATCTTTGCTTCAACTCCTGAAAACTTTCTTCGCACTTGTCATTCCATATAAACTTTTCATTCTTTCGTGTAAGCTTTGTTAATGGTGTGGCAATCCTTGAGAAATTCTGAATGAATCATCGATAATATCCTGCCAATCCCAAGAAACTTCTTACCTCAGTGGGTGTTCTCGGTCTCTCCCAATTCGTAATTGCCTCGATCTTTGTCGGGTCCACTTTGATCCCTTCGTTACTGACTATGTGTCCTAAGAACTGAACTTCTTGTAGCCAAAACTCACACTTCGAGAATTTAGCATATAACTTCTTTTTCCTTAAAATCTCCAAAGCCGTTCTCACATGTTTCGCATGATCCTCTTCCATCTTGGAATAGATTAAAATATCATCTATAAACATAATAACAAACTTATCCAAATACTCTTTGAAAATTCTGTTCATCAGGTCCATAAACGCTGTTGGAGCGTTGGTCAATCCAAAAGACATCACTAGAAATTCATAATGCCCATACCTTGTTCTGAAAGCTGTCTTTGGTATATCTTCTGGCTTGATCTTTAGTTGATGATATCCCGATCTTAAATCAATTTTGGAGAAGTACTTGGCTCCCTTCAATTGGTCAAACAGATCATCGATTCTGGGTAACGGATACTTGTTCTTGATTGTCAGCTTGTTGAGCTCCCTATAGTCGATGCACAGTCTCATGCTTCCATCTTTCTTCTTGACAAATAATACTGGGGCTCCCCATGGGGATACGCTGGGTCTAATTACTCCTTTCTCTAACAATTCCTGCAATTGTTTTGCTAGCTCTTTCATCTCAACAGGCGCCATTCTGTACGGGGCCTTGGACACTGGTTCTGTTCCAGATGCTAAGTCGATCGCAAATTTAATTTCTCTATCTGGAGGAAGTCCTGGTAACTCGTCGGGAAATACGTCGGGAAATACGTCTGGAAATTCATTCACTATTGGAATATCTTCAAGTTTTGCTGGCTCCTGACTTCTGTCGATCACATATGCTACGAAATGCTCACATCCTTGTCGTAGTAACTTCTTGGCTTGAATCATCGTTAATAACTTCTTTACTTGTTTCTGACATTTGAACGTTACTATTCTTTCGTCTGGCGTTTTCACCATTACTTTCTTATTTCGACAATCTATCTGAGCATCATGCTTAGATAACCAATCCATCCCTAATATCACATCAAATTCTCCTAACTTAAATGGTATCAAATCTACACAAAACTTACTACCAGAAATCTCAATCTCACAATTTTCATAAACTTGGTTCACAGTTACACGTTCTTGATTTGCTAATTCCACAGTCATTATTCCATTTAAGCACTCAACTGGACAGTTTAATTTACTAACAAAATCTTGTGAAACAAACGATCGAGTTGCTCCCGAGTCTATTAACACTTTGGCACATAAAGAATTCACATTAAGCGTACCTGCCACGACATCCGTATCCTGGATCGCATCCTTCACCGACATGTCAAAAACTCTAGCCCTTGGATTCTCATTCACTGTTGGGGTAGATCCCATAATTCTCAATGCATTACTAACTGGGGCTGGTGTCTTGCAATCCCTGGCCATATGTCATAGCTTCCCACATTTAAAGCATGTAAATCCAATGGCTGGAACCTTCACTGCTGGATTCCGGATAGGCTGATCCTTATTTGCTGGCTGATTTCGGCACTCCCTTGAATAGTGCCCTTTCTGGTTGTATTTAAAACATACCACATTCAACTTGTTACAAACTCCTCCATGCTTCTTTCCACAAACTTGACAATCTGGAAAAGTTAATCTCAACTGATTCGGCTGATTCCCATTAGCTGGACGGTTGCCCTGGCCTCCGTCTCCTGCATTTTGTTTCCTGAAATTAAAATTTCTCCCTGGCTGAAACTTGCCCTTCTTAGAATTTGGAAACTTCCCTGTTTGTGACTGACCCTCACTTCCCTCAACTTTCCTTTTCTTGCTTTCCTTATCTTTCTGGAACATCTCACTCTCTGTCTCTGCGATCATAGCCTTCTGTACAACCCCGACATAGGTATCCAATTCAAAAATAGCTACCTTCCCTCTGATCCATGACTTCAAGCCTTGCTGGAATCTCTTAGCTTTCTTTCTATCAGTATCAACATACGACGGCACATACCTTGACAATTCCTCAAACTTCCCCTCATAATCTGTTACCGACATATTCCCTTGCTTTAACTCTAAAAACTTCAGCTCCATTTGATCCTGAACAAACTGAGGAAAATACTTTTCTAAAAACAATTCCTTGAACCTTTCCCAACTAATAACATCTGTGCCTTCCAATGTCTTCACCATTTCCCACCAATAGGTAGCCTCATTCTTCAAATAGTAACTTGCAAACTCAACCTTCTGTTCTTCCTTTACTTTCACTAAGGCAAATGCCTTCTCTATTTCCTTTAACCAAACATTTGCTTCAATTGGCTCTAAGGAACCCTTGAATTCTGGTGGGTTTATTGCCTGAAAAGTTTTGAAGGTTACCTGGGGATTGGTCTGTCTTTGTTGTTGTTGTGCCAGGTGAACTGTTTGTTGGGCCAAGATTTAAAGAATATGGGCTATTGTTGGGTCCATAGGTCCTGGGTTCATATTCGGGTTTGTATCATCTTGATTGTTGTTGTTGTTGGTTTCTTCATTCTGGGTGTTGGTGCGGGTATTTCTTTTGGGAGGCATTTTCTGTAAAGAATCAATCAATTTATTTAGCTTTTGAATCAAATATTTGCATAAAAGAAAAGTTTTGTAAAACAGGAATATCTCTTTTTGAAAACAGTTGTAACTAAGTAAATTGCATGCTTCTTTACAGAATATAAAAAGTTATGGAAAACAGGGTACATGGTATCACAGGGTATAACTGGTGCAATAAATAAGGTAAGGTAAAACAGGTGCAATAAAATAAATGACAGTGCTGGAAAGGAAAAAGGTACTGATATATATAGATCAAAAGTTTTAGGGTAGTACAAGCGTAAAGACGCTTTGAAATTAAAAGCAAAAAGGGTACAACAACCTACTCACTAGTCAGCATCGCTAGTCTATAAATACAACTCAAGAGTCTACTGATACACACTACACACTACTGTCCATACTACATAATCATAACAATACTACTCAGCATCTTCATCTCAAAATCTCTAACTCAGCTCCAAGGAAACTCTAGTCCTGCCAGCCTCTCAAAGTCCTCCATCACCTCAGTAGCCCAGCCCAGCAGTGCATCAGGGCCTCTGCCAGGTAGTGTAGCTCCATGTAACCTAGCCTCAAGAACCCTCTGTGTCACATGAATCTCCTCTCGAAGCTCCCTCACACCACGATCAACATCTGTAGTCCTGATGATATGCTGTAACTCTCTAATCTGAGCCAACAAGGAATCACGCTCCAATAGAAGAGCCTCATACCGGTAATAAGGAACTGGGGGCAATGTAGACTGGAATGGGGCACTCGCTACTGAATGCCCAGTGGAATCTGAATCAGCTGGTGGGGGTCCTCTGACAGGTGGCCTCATGCCTGGAGGTGGAATAGCCTGCAGTGGTACGGGCTGCAACACAGGTGGAGGTAGAATAGCCAATGTTGGTGGAACAACAGGACGTGGATGCGAAAACGGCACTCCAACTGAAGGCTCTGAGTGATCAGCTGATACGGGAATAAAAGAGTCGGCCATCACTGCTATCTGAAATCATATCGCAATATAAGAATCTCGTACCATAACACGAACTATACTAATATCTGATATACTAAAACACTCAACCTCTCAACGTTCTATCATCCTATGCCTTACTTCTAATCCTACCCCTCTACCCATTCCCGTTAACCTAGGCTTGTGTCAGTGACTTATAACCTGTAGCTCTGATACCAAACCTGTGGCGCCCTCCAAACCCGGGTCAGAAGTTTGGGGTCCACACATACACCTTATTTATAACCTGCTTATAACAATAATAAAGATAATAATAATATATGCAGTGACCCTACTTACCAACCACCACGGACCGCAACAGGTTAAAGTATGCACACAAGCCAAACACACTAATATATTACAAACCGTTCAAATCCCAACTATTTCAAACTCAAACTGAGTATTAAACATTATTACAAACTTTTACAAACTTAAATTATTCCAAAAGAAGCCTACTAGCTCAGCTTTCTCAACCTGAACCCCTAGCTCTCGCGCTGGACTGGGGATCCTCTTTACCAACTGGTTCCTTTTTAACTGGAAAGAATATAAACAACAACGCACGAATGAGCTAACTAGCTCAGCAAGTCACAATGACAAAACTGAGAATAATGATCATCAGGTGAATATGTTTATGATATCAAGTGAACAATGGATTATGATTTAGAATTGGATATTATACTTTTAATTTAAAAACCAAGGTTAGGCTGCTGATCAGTCACGCACTAACCCCGAGCAAGGCACACAACATTGCTCTAACTACTGGATCTAAGGCACACATTGGCCTAACTTGACCATTATATGGTCTGACCACGAATCTGGTCCACAATTTTATAAAAACAATCCAATTCTAACATAATAACAGAATATGCAATAATAAATAATAACTGAAATCATTAACAACAATAAATGTTTAACAATGAAAGGGTTTCAATCCTTGTAAGGATCAACCAGGTACTTTCAAAGCTTGAATGATGGGTAATGAAAGAATTGGATAACAAAGGAAACAACATTTCAGGGTTTCAAGGATTTGGTCTTTCAAAGCATAAGATATCATGGATTGAGTATATAGTAATCCAGTTCAGTGTCTGGTATTTAGTTTGTATGTATTTGTGGAGTAGTATCGTAGATTTGTGGTTCGTGTTTGGGTATACAATAATCAATGGCTTAGAAAGAATATGGTTCATGGCTCAAGAACAATAACTGAAATCAGGATTTAGGTTTCCGTGCTTCAAAGCACTTGCAATGTAAACAAGACTATCAAGAATTATAATATCTCGAGAAAGTTCAGAACACTTGCCTGGTATTAGCTTACTACTCTGCACTCGCTTCCAATCACAACCGTCTTACTCTTCAACTATCTGTTTTCCTTTCCTACGTCTTGCCTCTTCTGCTCACATATCATAAGCATCTATCAATCATCAACTCACAAGATTCTATTCAACACATACTTCTATCTACCCTTCGTTTTACCCAAATCCGATTAACGGATTGAAATCTATGCAATAACGAAGTAAACACCGAATATATAGACCGATAGTCAAACAACAGGTCACGTATAACACAAAATACATCACGTAATCAATGACATATCATTTATAAAGAAGTCTCGGGTCATAAATGTGCTTTCGGGTATTTAAAATAATTTTTAAAACATTTTTTGGAATTAAAACGGGTCGTTGGATCAATTTCGGAATAATAAACAGGGTTCGGTTGGCCAATTCTGGCTCCGAAACAATTTTAGAATAATTATCGAGCCTTGAAAATAATTTAGAATAATATTTTAAAGCTCGAAACTATTTTTCGAAATTTTTAAATCATTTTTAAATAATTAAATCTAATTAAATAATTAATTAAAAATCAAATAATAATTAATTAAATCAATTAATCAATTAATTTTCGAATTAATTGACTAATTAATCAATTAAAAATTAATTGAAATTAATTAACTAATTAATTCAGATTTATTTGTGAATTAAAAATAATTTTCGGAATTAAAATAATAATTTTTAGAATTTTCAGAAATTAAAAACGAATTTTTATAATAAAAATAATTAGGAAATATGATTTTTAAACATTTTTAAAACAGGAATCCAATTTTTGCAAAGTCTGGAAACTTCAGGGACCTAACTATATCGTCCCCAAAAGTCCAGGGACCAAACTGTAAATTTTACATCCCGTCGCCGGAAAACACAGGGGTGGCCGGAGAACACGATTCCGGCCTCCTCACCTTGCCACAAGCTCCAGATCACATCTACAGGTTACCAGGAACACAACCATGCAATCAAAACAACCTAACAATCCCTGAGTTGGCCGGAATTTGGCCGTGAAATTTTCCAGTTTCCGGCGAACATCGGAAAACTTCAAAACACAACTCCCTTCTCTACAGACCTCGTTGGTTCATGAAACTTATACGACTAGATTGCAAATTTCACAGAGAACACAACCCACTATAACACAACATCAATCTATCACAGAATAAGAAACCCCCAAATTTCAATTAAGAACATTCATACGGGTTATAAACCCTAATTTTGAAATTCGAAAATTAAACTCAAATTTGAACATGTTATTGAACTCCAAATCAGACGTATGACATAAGAAAATCATCAGGATAACAAGCTCTACAACATACAATCATCAAATCATACAAACAATCATCCGAACAAAAATTCATATTTTTAATAAAATAAATTCGAAAATAAATAAATTTTTAGAAAAATAACCTTGATTTCTGCAGTGAAACAAAGCTCAGAATCTGATAGAACACCTCAAATCCTTCATTTTGGTTACTCAAGCTTTGAAAACAGAGATCGATAACGCCTTCGTTTTGTTGTTTGATTCTTAGAACAGTTTTAAGAAATTACGGCTTTTCTCTGAAAATTATATAATTAACTATCTGCAAATGATTTTGATACGAAATAAAATACGGTAAAAGGCTATTTATAATTACGGAAAATTAGTATCCCGTTGGATCATTCCGGATATAAAATGGTACGTTTATTTAATAAAAATTGATCCAAACGGTATCGGTTTTCGGGATAATTATCCAGATCAGTACAATTTGTACTGCGGTCTTGGTCTCAGCGCCTGGTTACACGTATTACGAAGTGATAATTGGGATAGTTTAATAAAAAGCTCCCGTTTATCAAAAATACGGGTTTTATTAATTTACCGAAACGAATATTGTATCGAAAATGTTGCGCCGGGACCCGCGCAGGACAAACCGTACGCCGGATCGAAAAAGTCGAAACATGGAAAATGCTCGGAATATTACAATTAGGTTAGGAAGGAGTTCTCGGAAGAGTTTCGGGTTCCAAAAACGTAACAACGGTTGACGTCGGTTGGTTCCCTTTTTTATAAAATAGATTTTAATTACCCGGAAAAAGATTTTAGAAATTTCATATGATTCTTATAAATCCATAAATCAACATAAAAATAATTAGGAAGATATGACAATTATCTATATTTTATTTTGGACATATAAAAATTAAAATACTCAATTAATATTATTTTTGAATATTCAAGTACAGATAACACTTAACAATTAACTCACAGAATAGATACTGAGCACACATAATAATTATTTAATATCAAAAATAATTACACGATATATCCCGGATATTACAGAAACGCTGGAGCTATGTTTCAAAGACTGGTCAACAAAATGTTTAAAGAACAAATAGGACGAACAATGGAAGTCTACATTGACGGCATGGTCGTGAAGTTTGTTAACACAGAAAGTCATGTACGTGATCTTCAAGAAGTGTTCGATATACTGAGGTCATACAACATGAAGTTAAACCCATCCAAATGCAACTTTGCTGTGTCGTCAGGAAACTTCTTTGGACACATGGTGACAAGAAAAGGAATCAAAGCAAGTCCAGAACAAGTTAAGGCGATCTTCGAATTAAAAAGTCCATCGAACGTCAAAAAAGTACAAAAACTGACAGGAAGAGTGGCAGCCTTGAACAGGTTCATTTCACGATCGTCGGACAGGTGCAAGCTTTTTTATGACGTGTTGAGAAAGAACAAAGGGTTCCAATGGTCCGAAAAATATGAGACTGCTTTAAATGACTTGAAGAAGTATCTGACTACACCACCACTTCTCTCCAAACCCATTCAAGGAGAGGACTTGTACGTGTATTTGTCGGTAACTGATCATGCAGTAAGTGGCATTCTTGTCAAAGAGAATGAAGGTGTCCAGTCGCCTATGTATTACGTCAGCAAGAGCTTAGTAGATGCAGAAACAAGGTACACATCTCTTGAAAAGTTAGTACTTGCGTTAGCCATGACTTCCATTAAATTGAGACATTACTTTGAGTCACATAAGATACATGTCATGACGAACTTCCCTTTGAGGAACATCTTAAGCAAACCTGATTTGACGGGGAGAATGGCGAGTGGGCAATACGACTAAGTACTTATGACATCACATATGATACAAGGACTGTCATAAAGTCACAAGCTTTAGCTGATTTTGTGGCTGATTTCAGTCCAACCCAAATGACGGATGCTGAACAAGAGTTTCAACAAATTCTTTCAAGGGTAGACATAAAGCCTTAGACGTTGTATATAGACGGTGCATCTAACGTCAATGGAACAGGATTGGGGCTTGCCCTCAAATCGCCACAGGGGGATATGATAGCCCAGTCGGTATGCTGTGACTTCAAAGCCATGAACAATGAGGCCGAGTATGAGGCATTAATCATGGGACTTACAGTCGCTAAAGAAATGAAAATAAAAAATGTTGATGTTAAGTGTGATTCGTTACTTATTGTCAATCATGTCAAGGGCTCCTATGAAGCCAAAGATCCTAAAATGGTGGCTTACCTCGACACACAAAAGGACTAACCAACCACTTTGACAACTTCAGTATAGAACAGGTTCCAAGGGAGAATAATGTGCAAGCTGATGCATTGGCTGGATTGGGAGCTGTGTTCAGAAACTTAGACCTCAACAACATCCCAGTAGTCCACATCATGAAGCATGCTATGGAAAGACTAGCTCGTGGGACAGAAATAATGACTCTTGATCAACACAATGACGACACCAGTGAAAACGTAGATGACTGGATAAAGATATTCAAAGATTACTTACAATTTGGAACAGTGTCGGCCAACAACAATGAAGCAAGGGTTCTCAGAATGAAGGCATCAAGGTTCACGATCATAAATGGGGAATTATTCAAGAAATCTTCTACAGGACTGCTGTAAAGGTGTTTTCAAAGGCATGAAGCAGACATGGTGTTAAGAGATGCACATGAAGGTGAATGCGGAAATCATACTAATGGAAGAAATCTGTCTTTAAAAATTCTACGCTTGGGATACTATTGGATGACGCTAAGACAAGATGCCCTAAACTATGCGAAGAAATGTGACGCCTGTCAACGACATGCACCCATCATACATCAACCATCTGAACAGCTGCATATGTTTATTCCATCTTGGCCTTTCGTGAAATGGGGAATGGACATTGTGGGAAAAATGCCACCAGCACCTGGACAGAAAGTGTTTATGTTGGCCATGACCGATTATTTCTCGAAATGGATTGAGGCGGAGGCATTCAAACAAGTGACGTCAAAGGAATTAATTTCATTCATCAAAAGAAACATTCTTTGCAAGTTTGGAGTACCATCTGAAATCATTTGTGACAATGGATCACAATTCATCAGTGGCAAGATAGAAGCATTTTGTAAACGTTGGAATATTGATCTAATTAAGTCGACGCCAAGATATCCTCAAACCAATGGGCAAGCCGAATCAAGCAACAAGATCATAATCAATAAATTAAAAAGACGGCTAACGACTTGAAAAGGAAAGTGGGTTGAAGAGTTGTCGTGGGTATTATGGTCAGATAGAACAACTCCAAAGACGTCCACAAGACAGACGCCTTACAGTCTAGTCTATGGTACTGAAGCTGTGCTACTAATAGAGATCATGGTGCCAACGACAAGATATGGACTCTTGACAAATGACGTGAACAATGCAGAATTTTCACATGATAAGGACACAGTAGATGAGCTAAGGGAAATGGCAAAGATCAGGGTGGCTGCTTATCAACAAAGAATAGCCAATGTCTACAACAAACATGTTCACATAAGGACTTTCCGTGTTGGCAACATGGTGCTAAGGAAGACATTCCAGAACACGATGGACGTGACGGCAGTGAAGTTTGCTGACACTTGGGAAGGGCCTTATCTCATTGATGTTGTTGTAGGACGTGGGGCATACCGACTGTCCACTATGGATGGAACGCAAGTACCAAGAGCCTGGAACGCTTTACATCTAAAACTTTATCATGTGTAAAGTTTTCTATCTCATCTTTTTATTTTTTTGATTTTAGAAGTTATTGATCAATAAGTCGATTAGGACATAGATAGTTTTTGCTTGTCGTTTGTGTTTGGCATGACATTGTGTGTTGTTTGTTATCATTTGCTTTTGGTAGAACATCAATGGGAGATCAATTTTATGATTCAATTCGTTATGAATTACCTTACTATGCAATGTGGTTATGCTTTCAAAGTTATGAATTACCTGAGTAAGATATATGAGATTATGCTCGTAGAATCTATGCACATTTGCACTTTAATTCCATAAAATTTCATAACATCACTCTATAGCTGCATAGAATAAAAACTCTCGAAGGGCTGATCACCCAGTTATAATTTTTGCTAATTTGCAAGTGTCATACGCATTTGACAAATTTAGTTGACAATAAAAGCGCTATGACGTTCATTACAAAAAAAATCACAATAGTTACGTATCCACATGACATTCTACGAAATTATAAAAGACGACATGGTGAGTTTCAAGAGAGGATAAGGCCTTTTAACCACCCTACGAGTGCATGCACCGACGTGTGTTAATGAAGTAACGTAATAACAGTTTTATCAACAAAAATATACAATTTAACAGTATAACATGACGACATACGCTAACATTAGCAATTACGTGAAAGACGACGGACGATGATAAACTAAAACAACAGATTAGGATGAGTGTATCTCCTAAAATACTATGCGTCGGAATTCCACGAGACAAACATGTATTGAAGGCATACATATGCGGTCTCAATAACAATATTCAATCAACATCAAATGATCTAATCATACGAGAAGATTGTAAACTCAAAAAAATGAAAACCCAGAATGATGACGATTCAAAAGATGCAAAAGTCACAATTAACGATCAACGAAATAAAATAAAATTCCCCGTCTAAAAGATGAAACATGAATCCAATGTAGCAACTTAAAAAACCAAAGTACGAAGCAAAAGTTCATTAAAACAAAGCGATAGCATCAAATTACTCCTCGTCAAGACTGTCATCTTTAGGGGACTTCATTTCAGTGTCTTCATTGGGAGTCTCAAATTCGTCTAGAGGGAAAACGTCATCAGGAAAGTCCTTGTTATAAATCTTGACAGTCTCCAGTACGTTCCAGGACTTCCACTCGCCCTGGTGATACTCCAGCATAGTGTCCACCCTAGTACGCATGATATGCTGATGGACAACCTTCTCAGCTTCAGAGTGCATGACGTTTTCAAGAGACTGGACTTTAGTCGCGAACTCATCAAATTCCCTTTGAAGGTAATTCATGCTCACTAATCTCTCCTTGGCAACTCTTTCTGCAACCTCTAGCTTCTTGACACAAGACTGATGTTCCTCAACAAGCTCCTTAGCCTTCTGCATCTTGTGATTATAGACTTCACGAGCAACCAACATGCTTTGGAGCGTCTACATGAAACAGGGAGAAGTATGAGTTTATAGATATTTACATAGATTATAAAATAAAGAGAAAAATGAATACAGATCTAGAAGAGTAAAAGCAGACTTACATGAAAGGAGTAGCCTGCTGTATTGTCAAGAATATCTTCAAGATCCTTAGCAGAGAGTTCTTCCATTGATTGAGGAAGCACCATGTCATCAAGCAAATGTGCAAAGGTGTGGGGGTCAGCACGAACAGAATAACTTTGAGTCAGGAGTGGTATGGGAACATCCGAGCTAATGGTGGTCACAGACGGGTTGACACGAACCTTCTTAGTCAAAGGGCTAATTGGGGGACTGAGTAAAGGACTAGACAACATTGGAGCCTTGGACGATTCAGTCTCAGTAGACCTTTCCTCACGGGATCTCTTATTGAATAGGTCTTTACCAGAAATCAAAAAAGGCTTAATAGTTGGGGGTTTAAATTCTACAATTAGAAAACATGGTTCGATCAGGGATAACAAGAAAGCCCAAACGGGTAAAGCCAATAAGATATACATCAGTAAAGAAAGGAGACGACCTATACCTTTGGCGTATTTACGTCCTGTGCTCATCCCAACATCCTGATCACTTTTGGGGCTCTCCAAAGTTTCAGAAGACAGACTTTGGATTGACGCATAAGGTTTAATAGCAGCAGATACAATCAATTTCCCTCTAGTCATGTGTGCAATATTCCTGGACCCGGATTTCTTCAATATACTACCTTCACCTTCCTGCGATTTCTTCATATTGGCCACAAACTCCTCAACATTGACCTTGCCGGCGTTACGAATCGGACGCCCAAGAAAGTTAGGCCATAACCTCTCAGAAACATGCAAGGACCGGATCTTGTCCATAAGAGCGGTATCATTATCATCAAATTCAAAATCACAAACTACGAAAGTAAATAATGTGTATATAAGCGCCTCAACAAATTAAGTCTACAATCAGAATGCCTAATTACAAAGGGATAAGCGTCGTATAGTGCTAACGATAATGAGACAAACATGAGAGATCCACAACATATAACACATACGGTGGATAAAAGAACAATACAGTGAATAAAGAAAAACTTGTGGAGAATAGTTAAAAAATATACCCGCGTTGTTCCAACGTTCCAGGAGGTAATCGGCATCTTCACCCAACGTTTTCTTCTCAGCAAACACATAGTCTTTCTTCCAATTTCTGTCATTGACGGTTTCATTGTTGAGTATCAAGGGGTCTTCGGTATCTCTATTCGTGAAACCAACTCTGCAATTACTAAACTTCTTGAGGCTATAAGAGTGCTTCACGACGCCTACATCGATGTTCAGTCCATGTTTCTCTTCAATAGCGTCAAGACACGCCAAAACTCTCCAAGCAGACGGCATTAGTTGACCAGGAGATATGTTCAATGCAATCAAAACACCAGCAACAAATTAGAAAAAGGGAAAATGAGTCCAACATCAAATGGGTAGTAGTAAAAATATACTCATCCTTTCCTGAATGAATCAGCACGAACAGTCGAGTCAGGGACGACAATATTGACGTCGGTATGGAAAAGTAACTTCAACTCTTCAAACCGTTATGATTTGATTAAGCTGGGATGGCTATCACGAGTATCAAGCAGATTGGTCATAATCCAATTAGGGTTTTCAGGAGAAGTTTTGGGGGATTCGCTACGACTTTCAGAGCTACGAACAGAGTTTTTGGCTATGGTTGTGGGAAGAAAAGCGGGTTGGATTTGTGACAAAAGAAGGAAGAGGATTGAACAAGACGTAGTGAATAATGTCACAGAAGAAAGAGTTGTGACTG
This sequence comes from Apium graveolens, assembly GCF_009905375.1. Lineage (NCBI taxonomy): Eukaryota > Viridiplantae > Streptophyta > Magnoliopsida > Apiales > Apiaceae > Apium > Apium graveolens. The sequence goes on from NC_133653.1 coordinate 205,300,145, forward strand.
TATATAGGGAAGAGGAAGAGCAAAGATAAACACGGGTGACGGTTTTTTGAAAAATGGAGAGTCAGTGCATGTATATCCACGCAGCACACGGGGCGATTACCAAGGACTGATGAGACGTCTTCCCAGATACATCTAATTATGACAACAGATTTACTCAACCACAATTCTGGCTAAAAGATTTTATAAATTTAATTTTTATATTTATAAAATCTGGGTCTATTATTATGTATGCAATTTTGGATATGACGAGAGGGGATCACGACATTTACAGGACGGGATGTCAAGACGGGAAGAGCAAGAGATCGTCTTAGACAACATTAGCAGAAGAAGCCGATGCCTGGGAGTAGGACTCAGTCTAGCAGCTTCCTGATAAGTAGGAGAAAGAATAGGTAAGCTTATCTTCACGATTAACAGCAACAATTCGAATGAGAGAAAAAGGAGGAGAGGTTGGAGAAAAAGAAGGAAAGCAAAGAGGATAAGAGGAGGAGTATGATCAACACAAACACACATCTGCTCACACCCGAGAGATAGCAGAAGAACACCTCGACCCGTGAACAACATAGCTTCGAGTATCTAGTCCTTATTTCTCAGTAAAATTGTATTCATAGCGACATAATTCAACCTCTTGTAACACATCTTCAAAAGATTAGTTGATCATATTTTGGTTGGATACACATTCCCACTCACGGTTTTTTCCCATTCACAGGTTTTCAGCGTCAACAATTCCCCTTCTCATTTACTTTTATTTATTGTTGTTATTCATCAAGGTTCGTGGTAGAATTGATCAAAAACATAATCAATCTTAGCATTTAACCCACAAATTTTGGTAAAAACAGCTAACAGTTTCTATTGTAGTGTAGTTGTGTGTTGTGCGTGTTTGTGTAATGTATATATCAATCTCTCTCTTGTTCAAAATCTCCTTTATATATCTCCTATTAACTCGTAGGGCTGTTGAGAACTGATTCCTTGTGCTTATCTTGTTGCCCCGCATTTTGTTCTGTTGGCGTCCATTTCCTTCATGTCCATCTGCAAAGTCGACAGGTCGACCCATCTTCACGTCGTGTCTTGACATATTACAAAAATGTGGAATTAACAAGTACCCCTATTCCTACCCGTCAAACTTGTGACAAAATTGTTTGGGAAGCTGCAAAGAATGGAGAGTGCGGTGGTAGAGAGGGTTCGCTTTTGGACTCGTCAAAATAGTTCGGATGTCAATATTTATAGCCAGGAGGGCTAGAGTAAAATATGGAAATTGCAGGTACCTCACAAAGTTCGAGTCTTTCTTTGGCGTTTGCGTCGCAACAACCTTCCAGTTTGTGATGCTCTTTCTCGTAAAGTTAGTAATCTAGTAAATGTTTGTCCGTTCTGCACTAATAATGCTGCAGAAACAATAGAACATGTTTTTTTCTTGATTTTACTTTTGCTAAGACTTTCTGGCATCCCCTGTAGAACAATCTTTTTCGGGCATTTGGTTCTTTAGGAAAAACGGGTTTGGGGTAATAAGGTGGTGATAACAGTGATGATCTCCCGAGCGAGGACTAGTATATAGATGTTAATGCTGCTGTTTCCGAAGACGTATGATTATGCGAGATTGCACAGGAACCTTTCTTGAAGGAAAAACAATGAGATTTGCAGGTACAATATCAGCTTTTGAAGCAGAAGCCATAGTTATGTTAGAGGTATTATCTTGTATAGATAGAAACTGACTCCCTTCTCAACGTCTCTGCCATTACAATTTCGAGAAGAAAATCTCCTCTAGGTTGGTAATGCCGTAATCGTTGATGCTTGTAAATTTTGGCTCTGGAGAGAAAGGATGTTTCTGTTGTGATTCATAGTAGGAAGCAAAAGAACAAGGCTGCTCATTTACTAGCTCAGGGTCCTTGTTCAATAAATTGCTCAAATGTTTTTTATTCTCCTCCAGATTCCTTGTTGGAGACTTTGATGCATGATTCTTCCTGTTAATTCCTGGTTTCAAATTATAAAGCATTCAACACATATATAATGTATTAATTTGTAGCCTAATATTCGTGATTTTTAACCAGTTCATATAAATTTAAATAGATCCCCTCGTTTGTGGATGAATGAATATTCATTCCAAACCTGAAATGTCACGCAACAAAATTGTCCTTTTACCTTGTAAATCTTCTACTTTTCAACTTTTATTTGTATCATATTTTTCCGCCACATTTCTGGTAATCTCATTTTTCTGCTCAAACTAAACATATATTTCAAAACATAAGTCACAAATATTGACCTAAGATTTCTTCTTTACATTGATCTTTCTGAAGCTACACTTATATTTAAAGCTGTGATATCACAAAAATAAGTTTTCGCCGTTTCCGTTAGCTCCTTCAGACTTTATGAATTGTCCCAATTAGGAATGTTGGCAGTAGCTTCATTGACCATTTTTACAAGAGTGTCCTGTAGATTGAAACATGAAACATACCATCAGATGCTCAAGCAGAAATTAGTACAGAAGTTTCTTATGGGCAAAATAAACACTGCATTATGTGACTGTTAGATGATAAAGATGTGATAAGCATGACAAAAATTATAACCACTGTGCAAAAGTTTATACCTATGGTTCCATACGAGCACTAGTAAAATCTTTATCTTTTTTTTTTGTAAGGAGTAAAATCTTTTTCTTATAATAGCAAGGAATGGAAGTATCCAGGAAATGTAAAATGCAACACAGAACAACATTTATAACATAATTACAAAGAAAAAACCATTTTTCATAGTTAAAAAACATCTACATTCTACAAAAGAATGTTAAAAAATTTTAAAAATTGAAGTTATGCAATAAGATCCTGATGAGTATAAGTTGACTCAGACAATTACCGTGGAACTTAAAAGTTTGAGCAAGAAAAGGAGAAATATATTGCTAATTTGTATCATCCAAGTTTATGGAGGTTAAATAACTAAAAGAACGATAAACATTACAAAATCTGGATGGTGGATATTTTATGTCTCCCAACAAGCTTCAAGTCATGTAATCAATCTTAAACCAACTAAAATTGGGAAAATACATATATCACAATTGTCAAAGATGGCAGGAATAACAGAATTGCATAATTATGAGGGAAAACTTTAACTTCAAGTGCTCAACAATGAAGATACTCATGCTAGCCGGCAAATGGATGACATATGAGCATGAACATAAAAAGAAGAATACTAATCTCTCAAACAAGCATATTATGACATCAGCAGAGTTAGAGCTGGAAACTTATACTTTAATGCAGAAACATCTATATTTCGAAAGTTCAAATCATAACAAACTTAAAAATTCGTAGGATGTCAACCAGCATTGTGAAAAACTGTTGTGACATATATTTATGTGCCTTTTCCGAGGACAGTGTCAATTAGAACAGATCCATAATCGATGAAGTAAATTTCTGCTCGTCATATACTACATCTCTTAATTTAAGCTTTTAGTATATAAAAAGGTTTGCAGCAACTGCACTATAAAGTCAAAGGTAACATGAGAAGTCAAGTTATACAAAGAACTCAATCCTCCAATCTCAAACAGAAGTAAATCTCAATAGCAAGCCTACACAGCATAATTTATGCTACTCAAACGAGAAAGAACTCTATAATCCCAACAACTGGCTATATAAACCTTGAGAGGCTCTAATCCGCTCCTATTTTTTCCTGCGAAGTACTCTCTTTTTTTTGTAGCACAATTTATAATATCGTGGAAACATGTTCGACAATGTTAGCAATAAACTAGATTAGGCAAAATATGTTTTAAATGTGTGTACCATTTGAGCTACAGCCAAAAATAATAGTCAGGCACAAGGTCAACAATGAATTTGACATATATTAGTGTAAACATCGGCACTCGAAGGTCATTGAAGTGGACGCAGACTGCCCGTAGATATTGATAGCAAGAAAACAAAATCATTTATTCATTTAGGCAGCATATGCAAATCAGAAGCTACTTTGAAAAGTTTAAAATTATATCTACTAACCACACTTTCAGGAACTCCAGGAGGAGGCAAAGGAAGGTTTCTAGGTGGAGGCCCTTGGAGATATGATCTCTTGTCAAATCGCCACTCTCCGATTTTCCCATATGTTAGCTCACCCTGAAGTCAAAGATGTCAAGTTAAATGATAATTTTTAGTGTTGTTTTGCACACGTAGGGACAACTTCAGCATAACAAGCAATTAGCAAGTCCAGTTAGCAAGATTGATCATGTGCAGTCTACTGCAAAGCTCAGTGTCAGATAATCCTACTTCAAATAGAAGAAGAAGAAATATTAAAACATGAAAAAACGATTAAGAAAAATTACCTTCATATTGAAGTCACAGCCGTAAGTATAATGTAGGATGAACCTTTTCTCAGTTTCCATATCCCAAGGGGGCTGAGAAGTCATCAATTTAAAATGAACAAATTTTGTTAAACATATATTTTTATATTCGTGTTTAGTGTACAAGGTCAGATAGTTACACTTTGGAACCTGTAGCATAAAATCTTTTCGAAGAATATGTTGGACACCATGCAAAGCAGAAGCCACAGCATATGCATACCTAAATTACAAAAGTAAAAAATATTTAACAAAAAGTAAATATCGCCGTTATCAAACAGATAATTGTTCAATCTTCCTATATAAGGTAAAACTCACATTTCTAGCACCCATCCAAATGTTTTATCTGACTCTGGATCGTCCTTCATTCTCATAGAAACATTCATCCATGTAGGTGCAATTTTCTCTAACACATCCTGGTTGAAACAAATTAGGCATCCAAACATAAGTCAGCTTATTGAAAACCAGACTATGAAACTGATGTAAATGATCTATCAGATGTTCAAACATGCAAATCAAGTACTATAGTAAATATATTAACTTAAATTTATATTGGTTCAATGGTTAAGATTAAATCCTAGTATAGACACCTGTACCAAGCAACTTTTAGCAAGAAAAAGGTATTAAGTGTACCTTCCGGATAATGACAGGAGAGTTTCCAATTGGATCAATATTAGTCACAGGACCTTTCTCCGCAGGATAAAATTTCCTCATGAGTTTCTCATTTTCATCAGGCTTGATGTAGAAAAAGGGGAAGGCAGCGGGAAGTTCACCATAGCCCAAATTAGGCAGTGGACGTAAAAATATGTGATCAGGCTCTGCCATTAATACATATCTGCAGTAGTAGAAGATAAGAATATTATTTTCTGCAAAATGCAAACAACGATCATAATTATGGTACTCACTCTTCTTCGATTGTAGCCTGTTCCAGCCACTGCACAAATGCCCACGGTCTATTTAAAACAATGTACCCCTGGATACAAGATACATAACCATGTAAGAAAGGGAGATGAAAAGGTTCCAAGGACCTTTTGGCCACCGCCTTGATAAGAGAGACAAATTGATGAATATTTGAAACAAATTGCAATTTGAGATGAGACACTTCATGTCAAAGACTAGGGGACTCCAGCCTTAAAAAATACATGTTTAAAATCTTTGTAACAATAGGACTTCAATCAACTATAAGAAATTATTTTATCAACTCCTTCCATAAGTTCCATGTGATGTTCAAATTGTAGCTTGGAACAACTTTTAAGCATTTGGGAAACTGGATATCAGTTTTAGTTGTTACATATGACAAATGATAAAGACACAAAGAATGTTCTTGTTCTGCATGTTCCAAGTGGATAATATATACAATACATAGCGCAAGCCGCAATGGATGGACTACTTATCAAAATAATAACCATTCTTTATGATTATATCTATCAAGTTATCAAATGCTGGAGATTTGGCCTCAAGGCCCCCCAACAATGAACTATTCATGGGTATAATATGTTATTTTTGTTCAATTTGCCTGCTTCAATAAATGAAAATTCATCAACTCCCTTTAATGACATGAGATTCTGTAGAAGTGCCTGTCTTCATATAATAAATATAAATACATATTACAAACTGAAGAAAGCTCTGGATTATGTTAGAACTATACATGACTGCAGGCACCACATTTGACGACATGAACTAGTAGTATGCAACCGAAACAATAGAAATAATAATAATAAAGTTTTCTTACCCGATCTAAACCTGATGGAAGGGGGTCAACCACATAAGTAGGAATCTCGTCCATCAGGTTGTCAGATTTCCCCGAATGCAAAATCCTGGTAAATTTTCCCATATCTGATCCAAGCAAATCTTTCTGCTTCTTATACCAATAATACATGATCCGACACTGCCATTGGCTGTATGGAGCATCAGTTGCTGTGAGGGCAATGTGAAACAACTTCTTACCATTTTCTGTAGTCTTTGCATTCTGCGGCATCTCGATTACAGGATCAATCACTGACACACCTTCTCTTAAGGGATTAACTGTTCTATTGTGAATTATCAACGTGATCAAATTATATGTACCAACAAAACACCCGATAGCCAAAAGTACCATAAACAACAGTCTGGTACATCCAAAAGGTTTCTTCCCAATCATTGTTGAAGATCTCAACCTTAATACTCAAGGAAGGGGATCCAAAAACAGATAAACTCTCTTGCTCTGAACAAACAACAAGCACAATTTTTTTCACTCTCAATAAGAAAAACCCGATATTCAGCCGCAAATATTGACACTACAAGTTTATGCATAAAATACCTCCAAGAACTCCAACCAAACCTGCATACATCATAAGCAGAGTCACCTAATATAAATTTGTAGAAAAGACCAAAGTGTCCAAACAGCTATATGCAGCCATACAATACATCATCAGCTAACAAACTACAGATATAAAATATAAAATTCACCAAACACAAGCAATTACCAAAACCCTTCTGACTATTCTGACTATTAAGGTGACAACAACCTATTATTATTTAGCCAAAAAAAACCCCATTCTTCATTATTAAAAATTATCACTATAAATGGTACATAATAAAAAGCTAAACAATTTGGGTAAGCAATCAAAATCAATAAACTTTCCAATTAACCATTTAAATATCTCAATATTTTCAAAAAAACAACTATCATGCACAAAATTCAAAGAATTTAAATCATAACATATAAACATCAATGTCACAACAATTTATGGCCATGAAGAACATTTAAAATCACTTAAAAACAAAAAACAACACACACACGCACATGTACTGTGTGTGTATACATCATCAAAAAGTCTTCTAAAATCCAAACCAAGAAAGGAAAAACAAACACAACACATGAAGATAAATAGGGTAGTAGAAAAGAACCTTAAAGAGACATACTGATCATCCAAAGCTGAAGAAACGAATACAAATTTGAGAGAGAGAGAGGAGTGTAAAGGGAGACAGCGTGTAATTTAGAGATCAAGAAGATTAAAAAACGTGAAATACCCGTAAAATCAGTGTGATAATTATGAACCTTAACTTAAGACAGAAGATGCTGATGTATATTTGTGTTTGGATCTCTGACAGAAATTGTAAGGAAATATGAAGATTCTAAATTTAAAAGAAAAAAATAGACAATTGGGAATTCTTTTTATTAATTATAATATTATTATTATCTGTCTTTCTCTTTGGTTTTGTACTTTTGTGAATTTTAAACTCTGTCTTTTGTTCTAGATAATGGGACCACTTTCATTCATACTAGGATACACGTGTTTTTTAGGGATTTCATGAATTTTGTGCTTTGGTAATCAAAAGGGGACTTTATTTACTCGTTCGGTTTTTATTTGATTATTGTTTTAGTATAATTTATTTATTTATTAAAAATAATAAAGAAACAAAAATCGTTAAATCCATAACAAAAATTTAAGGTTCAGAGCAATTTTTTTAATATAGATCAAAATATCCTTAATATTTAACTTCCATATCAGCACATTTATAATTCATAATACATTACGTACATTATATACCAACTAGTAATCATATGAAAATATAATATGTGAAATAAAAATAAACCTAGATAAAGATCACTTTATATCTTATGTTTACGAGTCTAAAAGCCCATGACTTTTAAGGATTGGGGCAAGCATTTATAACTTGTGTTTACAAGTCTAAAAGCCCGGGACGAGGGGTGAATACAATTAATACAATCAATTCGACAAAATTTCAACAGAATCACCAGTTTTTATATTAACTGATAAAAACTTATTACAAATGCACTCTCTCGAAATTATGAACAAATATCTTTTAGAGTTGTTAGGTTATGTGAAAGATATAACAATGTCGCAATGTTTATAACATGAACCTAATTTGTGCTTTATATAGAGCACATCTACATAATGTATAAGAAATCATATTCTATCAACAACAAGGAAATCTATACAATTGCTTCTGAGATAAAATCCTTCACCGCCTTGAGTTCATGTTTCCTTTTACTTATCAAAGATCAACTGATGTGACAAATACTAATTTCATCATCCGTTGATATCCTTATCCGTCGATTATCAACATCCGTCGATGTCATCATCATCCGTTGATATCAACATATGTCGATGTCATCATCATCCGTTGATATCAACATCCGTCGATGTCCTTATCCGTCCATATCAACATCCGTCGATGTCAACATCATCCATTGATGTAAGTTCTGATATGAACTTTTGATAGTTTCTGCTTGATATCATCAATTGCTCCTAACAATCCCCCCCAACTTGTTAATTATGGAAATATGGACAAGTTCTAATTGATGATGTCAAAACTATCTAAATGCAGGAATCAAGTATGCATATTAAATCTTGCTTCAGTGAATATCAGACTTTACTCTTCATCCTGAACTGCTTCTTTAACTTGAGCAATGTCAGAGATTAATTCCAGTTCTTCAGCTCATAATGCTTCAAAAATCTTCCTTCTTCTTCTTTCCAACAGCTTTGCCTTTAAACTTTGAAATCTTTGACTTTTCTTCTATCTTTTCTTTTCCTTTAAGCTTCATGTCAACAGTTCCAATAACTTGTGATATGAGATCTTCTGTCTGACTAATTTCCCTTATAACTACACTTATGGTTGGTCTGTAGAAGGATCATCTTCATAAAGTACTTGAGAAATAACAGCAATATCAGCATTTGTTGTCTTCATATAATTCTTAAAGTCTTCCTCCATTTGTCTTAGCTGTTCAAGATCAACTCCAGGTTTTTCTTTTGTAAAAATTCTTCCTACTCACCTTAGAGTCAAATAATTGAATCTTTGGATCCTTGTAGAACAAAGTTGTCTTTCTTCCTTTAACTTTTAGAGTTTAAAGAAATTGACTTGCTTCAGCACCAGCTTCTATCTCCAAAATACCTTGGTCTTCATCAACAGTAGTGACTTGTGAAGATTTTTGTATTTTTGTAGTCACAGTCAAATCTTCCACTCTTCTTTCATTCCTCTTACTCTCTCCACCTTGTCTATACTGAAATCTAGTGATTACTTTAGATATTGCTTTTGATGAAGCACTAAGTCCAACTAACTCTTCACCTTTTCTCCTTTCATTTTTTTTGTCCCCCCTTATTACCTCCATCAGGATTTTCATCATCAGTACTTGTTAATGTCAGCTGCTTACATTTAGACTTAACAATTTTCTCCCCCTTTTTGGCATCATCACCAAGCAGTAGAGAAGAAATCAGCTCCATTAAATTCTGTACTTCTGTAAGTTGAGCAGATATTTGATCTTGTTTAGCTTCCAATCTAGCTTGACTGGTTTCAATTTCAGTTTTCCTGACAACTACTAATGAAATTTGTTTCTGAATTTCCTGATGAGTAATCAGCTTTGAAGCAATCAAAGATTCTTCAATCTGATTGATTTGAGTAGTAGTTGCTTCATGAGTTGTGTGTAAGGATCTGAAAACTAAAGTTGATGCTTTCAGATGATTCAGCATATCATGATTTCTAATCTTCTGTTCTGCTATTTTTAAATGTGCAACAGCTTGTGTTCTGGAAATAGGATATGTATTATCTATCCAATGAGCTTTCCAGAGATTATCAGAATAATCCTGCTTCTTCTTAGCATCTAACTCTTTAAGTTTCTGTTGTCTCACATGCATAGGCGTATCTTCAAGGAAGAATGGATCATCCTCGGGATCTAAAATAGCATTAGAAATATTAGCTTCTTCACCATCATTAGATTTTTCAACAACAACCAGATTTTGCACTAATTGCTGAACTTCATCACCAGCTTCAGCATGTAGAATAGAATTAGAAATTGGTGCAATATGTGATCCAGTAGCTTCAGAAGCTTCCACACCTTCAACAGTTAACTCTACATCTTCAAGTATTATAGATAAATCAAATTGGAGCTTCGAGATTAACTTCTAGAACCTCAGTTCGTGTAACATGCTGTGGTGATTCTGAAATAGATGAAACATTATGAATGGGTTGTTGTGCTACTATATCTTCAGCAATAACAGGAATTTCCTCAGGTGATGGGAAAGTAGAGTAAATGGGCTATTTTTTTAATAAAAACAGGGATTGTCTCATGTGGTGGAATAGTAGAATGTATGGACTACAAGAAAGTATCAGTATTTAGACTTGAAGGGAGATTAATAGCCCTTGGTACATCAGAGTTTTCTTGATGTTCAACAGACTGCTGTTCAACATCTGTTTCTTTAGTACTCTGAGCACCTGCAAACATATAGCAAATAAAACTTAATCTCTCTATTCTTTTAAAGTAGTCTCACTACTCCTCACACCACACATCTCATGACTTTTAATAGTCAGAGTTTCCTCACAAGGATTACTAAATCCTATCTCTCATCTACCTCTCCTTTTTCCAGGAAGGATCCTGCCTCTTTTAAATTCTGTTTTTCTCTCAACTTTTTCACACATCTCACAAAAAAGGCTCAGAAATATTATCCTACAGAAATAAGAGGTGGTTAAAGAAGGGTGATCTGTGGTCATACAACTAGAGGTAGTCCTTAAATAAGGTCTAGGAGTAATCATGTCAAGAGGATTTATATCATGAAAAATATAATAAATGCTAAAAGAACTAGATCAGTATTTAGAATAAATGCTGATAAAGTAATAACAATATTTATACCTTGTGAATACACAATTTAGCTCACAATTTAGCTCACAATTGATATTGTGGTTATGACAGTTGTTGTTCATCAATAATGAGAACCTCCATTTGAATTGGAGAGGATTTAATCAGGTTACCGTCATGTACTATGATCTCAAACCTTGTTCTTCTTGCAAAGAACTAGCACTTGAATGTGTTTATTGAAAGCTATCACAGAGTCTTCAGTAAAAACTGATGAAACCTCTGTGTCTCTGTTAGTATCATTAAGATCTACCTCGGCAAGTAGTCTCTAACCAACTAAATGTTGTTTCTGAGTGGTGAGAATTATTCAAGAATTATGTCACTTGATTTTTAGCAATATTTGAGAAAAGAATTCTAGTGTTTCAGTTTTGAGAATAAATTTAAGATTTAAGATGTGTAGTGCTTAAGAAATGAGTGTGCACAACTTTATTGATGAGAAAAAGAAAGTTTCAAAGATTTTAAATAGAATGTAACACTCAAAGATAATAATCCTTATTGATTAAGAATTAAATCCTTCATAAAATTCTTATTTATCAACAGTTACCTCCTGTAGTGCTTAATCTGTACTGAAGTGGTCACATGAACTTTAACAGAGATTAGTTTGTTCACATGCATTATAAAAAACATCTGAAATTTAGCATGTAGTGTTGATTTGGATATCATATTTAAAAGCATTTAGCACACACAAGAAAGTAAACAAGTAGTCACATAAGATATCAAAGAAGCTTAAAAATATTTCATTAAACATGAAGAAGATAAATATAAAACAGAATCATAAAATAGCCCTAACACAAGCTAGAAACTATTCCTAGAATCTATCACATCTTCAACTTCTTCAGATCTTCTAGCTTCTTTATGGCTCGGCGGTGATAAATCCTTGAGATAGTCTTTACAAGAGAGATAATGTTCTCTTGCAACCCAAGAGCTTCAAGTCTCTGTTGTTCAGCCTCTTTGGCTAACCGCTCATCCTCAAGAGTAATTTACAACTGAAATAATTGGAGATCCACTTTTTTGTCACTAGACAACCCCTCGTAGACTGATGATGGAACATCATGAGGACTAAATATTTGATTGTTAATCTTGACTCTACGTTCCCATGGGTCATAATAGACATGACACTCTTCGAACTTGAAAATTGGATAGTAAGTTCCAGCAATTGTGCGAGTACTAAACAAATGTTGAGCCATGAACATTTGAGAAGTTGAGGAGTTGTGTTCAAGAAGACTTGAAATATGAGTTTTTGAAATAAAAAGTCAGTGAGAAGTTTTGAAAGTGGAGGGTTGTATTTATAAAAGAGAAGTTTAGAAATTGAAGGGACTCTTTGATTAACCATGTAATAATTAATCATAATGCAAATACACGATTACGTGTATCTAGGTAAACAAAAAGTAATCTCTCTCTTCAGATTCCTATTCCCAATGTAAATACTCAAGTATTACAAGATACTTGCATCAGTAGCTAACCCATTTAAGCAATTAAAAGATATTTCACTATTTCACTATATAATTAAGAATATTACTTAATAATTTATTTCAAACAAGTTCAAAATAATCAATAAAGTATAACAATCAATTAAGTTTTGATCATTATCAATATTTTAATTACTACTATCAGGACTTATCAGTCAAAACTGGTTCACCAATATTAAAATTAATCAAGTACTGACATAACTATTAGTCAAAACAGATTTAACTAATAAAAGAGCATGTAAGCATAATCAGTAGTTCAACATGCAATTTTCACATAAAATCATTTAGCACAATTTGTATATTATCATGGCATCAACATTTAGCACACGAATCAGTATCTAACAAGTATTGACAAATAATAAGATACCATGCTTTAAAAATATCAACAGACTTAATTATCAGAGTTTGAGAATTGTCCAGAAATTATTCCCAATTCATTCACCAATCTTGTGAATGTAGCTTCATAGAGAGGCTTGGTGAATACATCTGCTACTTGCTGATCTGTTGGAACAAAAATCAATTCCACTATACCTGCTTCCACATGTTCCCATATGAAATGGTACCTGTACTGATGTGCTTAGTTATTGAATGTTGTACTGGATTTCATGTCATTACAATAGCATTTTGATCATCACAATATATAGGAATAGAAGAATAGTCTAACCCATAATCCAATAGCTTCTTCTTCATCTATAGAATCTGAGCACAACAGCTTCATGCAACAATATATTCAGCTTCTGCAGTTGATGTGAAAATTGACTTTTGTTTCTTGTTGTACCAAGAAACCAATCTGCCACCAAGGAATTGGCCAATCTGCCACCAAGGAATTGACAGCTTCCAAAAGTGCTTTTCCTGTCTATTTTACATCCTGCAAAATCAGCATATGAATATCCAATTAGCTTAAAGTCTGAATCTCTAGGATACCATAATCCCAGATTCATGGTGCCTTTCAGATACTTGAAAATTCTTTTCACATCTAATAGATAAGGTTCTCTAGGGTCAGCATGGAACCTTGCACAGAGACAGGTAGCATACATGATATCAGGTCTACTAGTAGTCAGATATAGGAATGAGCCAATAATACCTCGGTAGTTAGTTATATCTACTGAAGAACCAATATTTAAATCTAACTTGGTTGTAGTGGCCATGGGAGTTGATGCAGTTGAGAAATCTTGCATTCTAAATTTTTTTAGTAGATTCTTGGTGTATTTGGATTGATTTATGAAGATTCCTTCATTAGTCTGTTTAACTTGTATCCCCATAAAATAACTCAGTTCTCCCATCATACTCATTTGATACATGGACTGCATTAGCTTTGTAAATCTCTCACAAAGTTTATCATTAGTAGATCCAAAAATGATATCATAAACATATATCTGTACTAACAACAAGTCATTACCATAGTATTTATAAAAGAGAGTTTTGTCAATTGTACCTCTTGTGAAACCACTTTCTAGCAGAAATAGAGCAAGTTTTTCATACCAGGCCCTTGGATCTTGCTTCAACCCATATAATGCTTTATCCAGTAAGTAGACATGATCTGGATACCTTGGATCAATGAACTCTGGAGACTGTTCAAAATAAACTTCCTCTTTGAGTTCTCCATTTAAGAATGCACTCGTCATATCCATTTGGGACACCTTAAACTTCTTGTGAGCAGCATAGGCAAGAAAGATCCTAATTGCCTCAAGCCTTGCAACTGGAGCAAATGTCTCATCATAATCAATGCCTTCTTGTTGTGAGTAACCCTTTGCAATCAGTCTTTCTTTATTCCTTGTAATAATGCCCTCACTGTCAGTTTTGTTTCTGAACACCATTTTGTGCGAACTACAGATCTGTTCTTTAGTCTTGGCATAAGAGTCCAGACTTTGTTCCTTTCAAATTTATTGAGCTCTTCTTGCATTGTTATGACCCAATCATCATCTTTTAGAGCTTCTTCAACCTTCTTAGGTTCAGTTTGAGATAGAAAAGAATGGTAGAGACATTCATTCTGAGTGGCTTTTCTTGTTCTTACACCACTGTCAGGGTTTCCAATGATTAAGTCAGATGTGTGTGACTTAGACCATTCTCTTGTAGATAGAAGTTGACTTCTTGAAGACGAACCTCCCCCTTGATCCATGAACTCTCTGTTATTTCTTTGATTAGTACCACTATTATTTCTTGATGTTCCCCTTGAATCAGTATTCCCATTGTTATCAGTATTTGACTCATCAGAATTTAAGGAAGATGAGTCTGATGATCTTTCTACTAATGTCTCTTGAGATGAATCACTTGTTGTAGTCTCTGGATTTGAGTTATGTTGCTCCCCTCAATATATGCTTCAGTGTCAGAAGAATTTTCACTGTTCTGTGGAACCTCAGAGCTTTGAGTGATATCAGGACTTACTGTATCAGAGTCAGGATTTAAAAGTTCAGCATAAGGTACTTCATTTTTAAATCTCAATTTGTCATGGTCATCTGCATCTTATAGACTTGTTATCTTCTTATCATCAAAAGATACATGTATAGATTCCATGATTGTTCTTGTTCTCAGATTGTAAACTCTGAAGGCTTTTGTGGTCAACGGATAACCCTTAAATATTCCTTCAACAGCTTTCAGATCAAACTTGGTCAGCTGCTCCGGATGAGTTTTAAGAACAAAACACTTACAACCAAAAATATGAAAGAACTTCAAATTTGGCTTCTTTCCCTTCACTATCTCAAATGGTGTTTTTCCATGCTTGTTGATCAATGTTGCATTTTATGTAAAGCAAGCAGTTTGCACAGCCTCAGCCCAGAAGTAGGTAGGCAATCTTGCTTCCTCTAGCATAGTTCTTGCAGCTTCTATCAGAGTTCTATTCTTTCTTTCAACAACTCCATTTATTTGTGGAGTTCCAGGATCAGAAAACTATTATTTTATCTCCTTGAGTTTGTGGAACTCTTTCATAAAGCTATTCTTGAATTCAGTTCCATTATCATTTTTGATGATCTTCACTTTGTATGTTGATCCTTTTTCTAGCTCCCTCACATGATCAAGAAAAATGGATGAGGATTCATCCTTGGTGTGCGGAAAATACACCCATGTGTATCTTGTATATTCATCAACAATTATGAGTGCATACCTCTTCTTGGAAATTGACATAATATTCACTGGACCAAAGAGATCAACATGAAGTAGATGATAAGGTTCAAGAATTGAGGATTCAGTTTTATTCTTGAAGGAAGTTTTCCTTTGTTTGGCTTTCTGGCTGAGTCACATAAGCCATCAGGAGTAAAAACTGTATTGGGCAATCCTCTAACAAGATCTTTCCTCACAAGTTCATTGATATTGTTGAAGTTGAAGTGATAAAGTCTTTTATGCCAGTTCCAGCTGTCTTCCACAGAGGTTCTACTCAGTAGACAAACTTTTGAATTATCAATACTTGTGGAGACTATTGCTTCATATAAACTACCATGTCTTACACCAGTCAATGCAATCTTCCCATCATACTTACTGAAAATTTCACAATGCTCCTCATAGAAGTTGACATGGTAACCTCTGTCACAGATTTGACTCACACTAATCAGATTATGCTTGAGTCCTGCAACTAGAGCTACATTTATAATGATGACATTTCTAAATTTGATTTTGCCATATCCCAAGATTTTTCCTAAGTTTCCATCTCCATAAGAAACGCTTGGGCCAGCCTTCTCCTCAAATTCTGATAGCATGAATTTATAACCAGTCATATGTCCTGAGCATCCACTGTCCAAGACTAGAGCATTACTCATGTCACCCTGCAATCACTAATTTGAATTAGTTAGTGTTTTTAAGGACCCAGACTTGCTTGGATCCTTTGGTCTTTTTAAGTTTGTTAACATATAGAGCAGAAGACTTTTTATTAGAGTTTATGTTAACATCCTTACTATCAGTATTTATACATGCAGAAACAGATTTTTCTTTAATTAAAGAGGGTTTCGGTTTAGAATAATCATAATATAAATTGTGATACTCTTTACATGTATAAATAGAATGCCAAACACTTCCACAATGAAAACAAGGACTCTGTGGTTTATATCTAATTGTTTTATTCTTAAACTCTGATTTGGAAGAAACGGTATTTGTCTTTTTATTCTTCTTGCAAGATTTAGCAAGATGATTAGTGCTACCAGAGTTTGAACAGGTCTTTCTAGGTGCATTAGGAGGAGTCACATAATATCCATTCTTTTTAACACCTACCTTGCCATTCCTATTTTTCCTAGACCTTTTCCTCTTGTCTTTCATGTGTAGATCCTTCAGTTTTTGCTTAAGCTGTGTCTGAGTCATTAAACCAATATTTACTGAATTTGTGTGAACTTGTTCATTCTTTTTAGTAATTAAGTTTGATCTAGGTGCTGAGGTAGTACATTCCTCATGGATTGACTTAACAGTATTAGCACTAGGATTAAAATTAATGGTCTTTATTTGACCTTGTTCAGTTTGACCTTGCTATCAGTTTTTATTGGTTTTGTTCTTTCAATTTCTTTTCCACTTTCCTTATCAGAATTAAATCTAGCTGAATATCCTAATCCTGATCCCCAACAACCATTCTCTAGAATTTTCCGAGTTGATTTTCCTGAGTTAGTCCAAAGTTTAATGATTTCTCTTTCTTTTGCTAGCTCCTTCTCTAGATAAGCATATTTTTCTAACAATTTTTCTTTAACATAAACAACATTATCTCTTTCTTTTTGAATTTCTAGCATGGAAAGCAACTCAATTTCTAGATGATCATTCCTTTTCTTTAACACAAAGTTTTCACTCTTGATTCTATTATTCTCTAAGGTTTGATCCCTAAAACTAACATGCAGAGACTTAAGAAATAATCTTAATTCATAGATATCATCAATATCAAAAGCAAGAGTAGTATGAGGTACCTTTAATTCAGCATTGTTGTCCTCGGCATCAGCTTTTTCCATGTGAGCATAATTGACTCCATCATCTGAATCTGATAAATCATCCCAGTTTCTCTTCCTTGAGATCAAGTCTTATTTCTTCTCAGCTCTGGTTTTTCTACAGTCAGCTGCAAAGTGTCCAATTCAATCACAATTGTAAAATCTCTCTTTTGACTTGTCAAGTTCTCCAGATCTGGATTCCTTCCCATCAGTATTTTTCATATTGTTCCTCTTATCAGAGTTTGAGGAACTGGAACCTTTTCTAGAAATTTCTCCCTTTTCTGAAGTTCTTTTAGACCATCTTCTTGAAGCTTTTAACCAGTAGGGCAGCCATTTGATCCATATCTTCATTGTTGTTATGATCACTGTCATTATCTGATTCAGTATCAGTATTTGAGTCATCATCATAATTTGATGATTCAGTATCTGACTTTGCGATCATGGCTTTCCCTTTGGAGTAGCTTTTCCTCCTAGCTTTCTCATTTGGCTTCTCTTCAACCTTGAGTAAAACTCGTCTAGCTTTTGATCCTTTCCTCCTACTTCTTTGCTAATCTCTAGTTCATGAGTTTTTAGAACTCCATAGATCTCATCTAGAGGTGTGTTGTCAAGTTTATAGTTATCCCTTATTGATGTGACTTTAAAGTCCAACTTTTCAGGGAGAGCAAGTAGGAACTTCAGGTTTGAGTCCTCCAAATCATATTCTTTGTTGACAATGGATAAGTCATTCAACAACTTCTGAAATCTGTCATAGATCTCAGTTAAGGACTCGTTGTCCCTTGAGTCAAAGTGCTCATATTCTTGAGTAAGTATTGTCCTCATGTTCTTCTTGAAAGCAGTTGTACCTTAACATTTTACTTCTAAAGCATCTCATATCTCTTTTGTTGTCTAACATCCAATGACTCTATTGGACATAACACTATCAAGACTGTTATGCAAGATGTATCTGAAATATCTCATCCTTCATGATAGATGAGATATTTCAGGAGTGTAGTCATTCCTGTCTTTGTCTATCATCTTCTCTGGTTCTCCTGCAAGCGAAACAGCTACCTTCATTGGTCTATGAGGACCATCATAGATCCTGTTCAGATATTCAGGATCCGTGGCTTCCAAGCACATGGTCATCCTAACTTTTCATATTGGATATTCATTTATCTTCAGGATAGGCACCTTGATTGCTTCATGCATACTCATGTTGCTACTTATATGTGATGTGGATGGGGGTTGTGGCTTCGGATTTTGTGTTTCTTCTTCTTTGTCTGACATGATTGATTTTCAGATCTTAAACTGTTTGTACGTTAATAGCAAGCTTCGATACCAATTGTTAGGCCCTTAATCAACTGTAGAGGGGGTGAATACATTTAATACAATCAATTCGACAAAATTTCAACAGAATCAACAGTTTTTATATTAACTGATAAAAACATATTACAAATGTAATCTCTAGAAAGGATGAACAAATATCCTTGAGAGCTGCTAGGTTATGTGAAAGATATAAAAATATCGCAATTCTTATAGCATGAACCAAATTTGTGCTTTATATAGAGCACAGCTACACAATGTATAAAGAATCCTATTCTATCAACAACAAGGAAACCTATACAATTGCTTCGGAGATAAAGTCCTTCACCGCCTTGAGTTCATGTTCTCTTTTCCTTATCAAAGATCAACTGATGTGACAAATACTGATTTCATCATCTGTTGACATCATCATTCATTGATATCCTTATCCGTCGATTATCAACATCTGTCGATGTCCTTATCCATCGATATCAACATCCGTCGATGTCATCATCATCCGTTGATATCAACATCCGTCGATGTCCTTATCCGTCGATATCAGCATCCATCGATGTCATCATCATCGGTTGACGTAAGTTATAATATGAAGTTCTGATAGTTTCTGCTTGATATCATCAATTGCTCCTAACATTCTAAGGATTGGGGCAAGAATTTTCGTCATCTACTAGATATGGAGTAACAAAAATGACTATTATGTCATGTACATGCACAAAGACTGTATTTCCGTATTTTTTCAACCATCTCAAATTCAAATAAAAAAATCTATAAAGAACTCATCTTATTCTTCCCGTCCTTTATAAGATAAAATTTCCGGTCCAAAAAAACTGGATGAGCGATCATATACTAGTTGAGATATCACATCCCCAACACCATCTATTTGAGTGAAAAGTCACTCTTGATACTTGTCTTTAAGTTCACTAAGCAATTTCTTTATTTTCACATTTTTGAAATCATTCTCATCATTATAAACAACAAATTGTCGATTATCAGTCCTCCATTGAGAATGTATAATATTATGCCCAAAACTTGGTATAAACGTTATTCGGGTCAAAACCAAAATAATTGGTCAAGATTGAGATATTTATGCCTAAAATTAAGAGGGAGATAAGGCAAATTACCTTACTGCAAAGGAAACATATGCGCCCTTTAAACAAGGGAAGGCGCGCCATATGTTTATAAAGATTTGACAGTTAAAACATCATACAGATGCTGAACACGCGCCCTATTGTTACATAAAGAAGGAAATTTAGGTAATTTTCTGAGTTAACTCCTCACATGTGGAAGGTTTTAGGGTACGCCCTAAGTAGAAGAGATGGCTTGGATGGGATTTTAGCATGGTTACTTGGACGGATTCTGTTGTACAAGACATGCCTATACTATAACAAGACTAAGTCAAATTGACAGCCCTAAGAATTAGTTGTATTATAATCTAAATTTGTATTTTGTACTGTATTACTTGAGTCTGTAAAAATGTCAAAGATTATACTAGAGTATTTTTCTGTAAATAGTCTCAAGCCTAAGAATAAACTCTGGAAGAAGATCAAGAATATCATGCCTCCGAGAAATTGTGAAGAAGCTTGGAGTTGAAAAAATCTGTTTTGGAAAAAATATTCTAAGTCAAGATATCTACAAGTCACAGATCAAGTCACATAGAGAAGTCATTCGAGAACTCCAGAATGACTTATCAAGAAGTCCAAAATACCTTATAGAGAAGTCTCAGAGATATCGACAAGCCAAATGAAGACATGAAGATTGGAGATATCGATAAGTAAAATTCTCATTAGAGATCTCAGAGATATCGACAAGTCAAAATGCTTATAGAGATCTCAGAGATATCGACAAATCATTTATACAAGCAGAAATTTGGAGACCTTGACAAGCCAAGTTCACTTATAGAGAACTTAGAGACCTCGACAAGTCAAAACACTTATAGAGAACTAAGAGATCTTGATAAGCCATTATACTTATTGAGATGTTAGTTTTCTATAGTTCAAACTGGAGATCTCGATATAAACCTCAAGTACAGAATGGAGACTAGTTAAAGATCCAAGATTGTCAATCAACAAACAAATTAATCACTGATTTGAAAAGTCTATAAAAGCATCTTGAAGAATACAAGATCAAAGGCCAAGATTAACTGAAAAAGGAAAGTCACAGACATGCACGATTTGCAAAGACACACTAAGCCAGAAATGGAAAGCTTTAGATAACTTAAAGTAGGGTTTAGTACATTCTATTGCATGCACGCGCTAAAATTCACGCAAGTATACGCATTCGCAACTAGTATAAGATATAATTCAGATTCGTTCCCACATAGACAGGTTTAGGTTAACTTTGTGATTTATGCACTTATACAACAATGATATGGCTATTATTCAATGCTAAGATGAATAACAATTTGATTTTTGATTATACTAAGATTAACTATTGAGAATTATACTAGAGAACATTAACTAAAGAGAGTAAAGAGAGTTGAATAATATATGACACAAACATAGGATTCTAACTTCATTAAGCACTTCATTCAATAGCCTTTTTGTTCTTAACTTTAGCATGTAATGCTGATGACACTAATCAGATAACACGAAACTGAAAAACGCCAACTTTCGTTGCACGAATACCATACTACCAAACATCCATAAAAAAGATAAAAGCTGAATAGACACCAATTATATTGAGACCCTATATGTCTATAGAATTTGACAACATAACGGTTTAATGCACAAGTTATCTATCATTATTACACAGGACAAGTAAGATGGTTAAAATTACCTATGAATCATGCATAACAATAACACATGAACCTATGCTAGCATGGCAAGTTCTAAATTCTTAAATTCACTGCCGCTTCATTAAGAATTAACAAGCTATCTTATAAGTTCACGATGCTCATAAGATGAATAAGCACAACCAATACTAGGTTATCATACAATCACCACACACTAAGGCATCGAAATAAATCAACTAAAGAAATCCATAAATAAATCTGCTAGAACCCCACGATAACGATTAGCCCATAATCGGACTCATCATCAACGCGGGTTCCGATGAAAGCATGGTATAATAAACGTAGTCTTTATAAATAAATAATAAACCAAGTACGAAATCCAGAGTATTAGGTTCAACAAAACAAGAAACGAGCATCCAAGATTATAACTTAGAACAAAGATTCACAAGAATAAACTAAATCTTCTTCGCCTTCATTGAATTGTGTTATAGATATTATTGTCGTCTTCTCCTTAAGCTCCGTTACTTCTCTCCTTGAAAAATGTCTTTTATTTAGGTATATATATCAGCCCATGCAAAGTAGAAGTCCTCCAATCAAAAGCCAAGTAGAATCAGGATTTTAACATCCCGAATCGGTGCGGCCCCACGCTTGATCAACACGGGTGCGTTGTGTCTCTGAATTTTGGGCACGGGCGCGCGCTATGACAGCGCGAGCGCGCTGGCCTCCTGAATAAAATTCTGCTTTCTTTCTTTTCTTGCTGCAATGAGTTGGATTCCCGAGCTTTATTCCTTGGACACCATCCTAACACCATATTAGCACCAAAATAATGCTAATTCACCTGAATTCCGGATTAATGCCTGAAATGCAAAAACACTAGAAAACACATTAAAATACCAACAACTTGAGTATAAATACACCAATTCAAAGTTTAATGAAGCGTTATAAAGTGTCATAAATGCCACTCAACATACCCCCAAACTTGAATCGATGCTTGTCCTCAAGCATAAACAGACTCAAAGAACAAGAAATAAAAATTCATGAATGCAACTAAATGAATGCAACGATCCCCAATAGAATAAATAAACCAATCAACAAGCAACATCTCAACAAATGCAGTTATTCACATAAAGATCAATAAAACCTTACAAATCAACCTACAAACCAGAGACGTGCGTGTGTGCAAATGCTTACAGATATACTATCGCAACTAGATCAATAATCATGACTCACTACTCATCAAAGCAATCGCAAGGTTATAAATAAAATAAAAGCTAGACTCAAAATAACTTATAACACTTCAATTATTATTTTGGAGTTTTATATGGATTCATGCTTTTATTCACAACAAAATAACACAAGTATTCTTATTTGACCATGTAATGAGTGAGGTCCACAAAAGACTTATACAATAGTACCCATGTAACGAGCATTAGGTTAGCGGATCCCAGACTATAAAAGGCTTAGGTCACTAGGCACAAAGTCCCCTAAGAAATTAATAACTCGAGTACTAAAGAGCCCACTCGTGATCAATTATACATAACACTTATTTTTTTTCTCTTTTTTTCTTTTTTCACAAATTTCTGAATGAATGTGTTTCGCTCCATCTCGTTCAACCCTAGACTACTCATATAAATATGAGTCGGCTACTAGCCATTTGACACCTAGCCACAACAACTAGCAATGAAATCCAATTTCTCCAATTTTTTATGTTAGGTCACACACACTGTAGAAGGGGGTTGAATATAGTGTTTAGCACAATCAAATCGAATATAAGAACTTAAGTAACAGAAAACAGATTTTGTTCAACACAATAAACTCTATTACAATATGGAACCATACTCTCTCAGTGATGAACAAATTATCACGAGAGCTGCTAGAGTTACAAAGAATAATAACTTTGATAATCGTAACACTTATAGTGTAAACTCTATGCCTGTGTTTATATATTACACAGTTACAAGATAATCTTCTAATTGATATGAAATATAATTCTGCTTTCTAAAATATATCAACTAGTTATCTTTTCTTCTAAGTATTCTATTCTTCATAGAATTCCTTCTTCATGCACAATTCTTTTTGTCTTAGTCTCGATCTTCTTTCCTTTCAATCAGCCGCCTGCCTTATTGAAAGTCATCTTAAGTCCTGATATTATCTCCTGATAAATATCTTCTGAACCTTAAGTTCTGATATCTTAAGTTTTGTCTTCAGTATAAGTGCTGATTTCCAGTTAAGTACTGATTTGTCCTGTTATGTAAGATCTGAAAACTAAACACAAATTATATTACACATGACATTATCAAATATATCTAACAATCTCCCCCAACTTGTAAATTAGCATAATATACAAGTTCAACAGATATTTGATGATGTCAAAAACATTAAGTACAAATGCATGAGAATTTGACTAGATAACTACAACTTATAGTCCTTTCAGCTTTACCATCTTTAACTTTTGATAACGCTTCAGTTTGTATAAACTTCAGAATTTAAGTAGTTGTAGATCCTTGACTTGGCTTCAACTTTCAATTTCTTCTGATCTCTTTGATATCAGGAGTTGTCCTGAGATAGTTCTTCAACAAACATCTCTCTGCATATTCAAGTTCATTGACCATCCTCCTTTTAGCATTTATCAATTCAGTTGTATCTTCTCCAGTTTGAAAAATAGCTGCTCTGAGATCATTTATCTTAGCTTTTCTTATCTCCTGATCTAGTCTAATCAGATATGCCTTGTCAGACTCTAGATTGAATTCCACAGC
Source organism: Apium graveolens (assembly GCF_009905375.1). NCBI lineage: Eukaryota > Viridiplantae > Streptophyta > Magnoliopsida > Apiales > Apiaceae > Apium > Apium graveolens. Next base: position 205,324,226 of record NC_133653.1, read on the forward strand.
CTTATAACCCAGAAAAGTAGTTATAATCCTAGCAGAGTTAGGCTTCATATCGACAATAACACCCTTGTGATCTTTGTACTTGGGACAGTATGTGCTGTCAGACTTTACAGAATAAAGCTTCTTCTGTCTTTGAATTTAAGACTTTAAATATCCTGCAGCACTATCTGTTAATCTGTCTTTCACTTGAAGTAGGAATAGAACATGTTCCAGTTCTTCAAAATACTTCAGTGGTATAGCATTTTTCTTAATCTGGTATACCCTTCCATCTGTCATAAAATATAACAAGATATGTTCTTTCAAGAAGGTATGGTAAACCATTTTTACAGATTCAAGTCGATTCAATCTTTCAGGAGATGCTCCAACACGTGGTTCACTTAAGGAAGTTGGATAATTGGTAGTGTTATGTACTCTTCTTTCATCAGAACTACCCAACCCAGATTTATCTCTTGCTTCCTTTCCTGTAACAACTCTTGCTTCAAAACCACTTGTTGCAGTCTTCAAAGATTGAGTCTGTTTAGCTTTGGTGAATCCTAGTAGGAGTATCTTTGAAAGTTTAACATGAGCAATGTCAGAGGTTTCCTTTTCCTTATTTTCTGATATCAAGCCAACTTGAGCTATGTCAGAGGTTGCTTGCTTCACTGTCATATCAGAACTTACTAAATCTTGACTCTGAACAACATGAGCCATGTCAGAGGTTGTTTGAAAAATCTTCTTATGCATCAGAGTAAGATTAGCATCTGCTTCATCATCAATTATTTCTTCATCCATGACTGACATATAAACCTTTACAGGTTCATCAACCTTTTCTTTGCCCTTGGACCTTGGATCAATTTCCATATGTGATTTGGCCTTGGTTGCCTCGGAACTTGTTCTTTCCTTTATCACAATACCCTTAGGCCTTGCAAATTTCTTTTCAACAACAAAAGCTTCAGATTTTGTCTTGACACCTTCTGCTTTGAGTCTAGCTTCTTCTTCCTTTAGACTTTCAAAGTTCATTCCTGGATTTTCTTTAAGAAATAACTGCTTTGAAATTTCTTCATCAAGTTCTAGATATCCATCAGAACTTATCCTTTTACCAGTATCAGAACTTATTCTTCTCCTAGTATCAGAACTTGTTCCTTGACTTGTAATTCTAGCTTTACTTGACGAAAGTCCTTCGCCTTGACCTTGACCTCTACCCTTATTAGAGTTTCCCTGATCATCATTTCCATCATCCTTTCTTTTCAGTGTCTGAATAGATTTGCATTTGGACTTAATCACTTTCTCCCCCTTTTTGGCATTAGCAGGCAATAGAAGAGAGACAAGCAATTCCACTGAGGATTGGATCTCATTGATTTGACTTTGGTGAGAAGCTTGATTCTTTAGAATTTCTTCAATTTGAGCTTGTTGCTTCTCCTGAGTTTTCTCAATGTAGGCAATTCTGTCAAAGGCTGGCTTGAAAAATCTGTTCTTTTCAAGTTCACATTCATATCTTGCTGGATTAGAGCTTCCTGAATTTTGTTCACCTTGTCATGAGTTATTGAGTGTTGTCCTTGAAGGTGCCTTGTACTCAATATAGTAACTCTCAGCTGTGCCTTGAAATCATCATTTATCAGCATTTCATCAGCTTTTGTAAGATTCTCAGCAAGAATCTTTTCAGAAGGAACAAAACTAACTGAGTTCCATTCTTTAGTGAAAGGCATATGTCATAGCCTATTTGTTTATTCGAGGATTTAACTCAACTCAAATAAGGATGTAACAAGTAAATAGTGGTTCTATCGTCAGAAAGATCTCTCAAAGTAACATATGTCAAAGGATTAAGTAATATTGTTCATCTACAGACTTGATGACTTAATTCACTGGAAGAAGCTCAAGAAATTGATCAAGCCTTAGTGATATAAATCAAGATTGTGGATTTAATCAAGTGACAGAGATCTTGTCAGGGTATCAATTAATTACAGGGATTTAATCTGAAGAAAATCAAGACATGAAGAAACATAACAGATGTTAGTCATTCATGAACCAGACAGTACATCGAGTGTCAACATTGAAGTGATGAAATGGATTCATAAGTTTCAGTGATTTTCAGAAGATTGTCAGAAGAGTGGTTGCTGTTCAAGATTAGTATTAATTCTCTATTAATTAATTAAGTCATATAACTTAATTAAGAAAATAAATTATATCTGCAAAGATTAATTTATTGATTAATTGAATTAATTGGTTAATTAATTCTAAATTAATATTATGCATTTTTCAGAAATGATTTTAAATTAATATTCAAAATTAACTCAGCAAGACAAATATTTGAACTGGTATGACAATTGGATTGTCATACCGAAAGTCTTTCCAAGTCTGTTTAGATTGTCTTGCCGATAGTCTTTCCAGCTTATAGGATTGTCTTGCCGATAGTCTTGCCAGTTCAATCAATAGTCCTACCGAAAGTTCTACTAGCTGTTGGGATTGTCTTGCTGAGCTAAAAGGATTGTCTTGCCAATTAAATCAAGGGTTGATTGAATATAAAAGAACAGAAGCTGATTTTCAACAAAACAGCATTGAATATCAAAAAACCAACTGAAGAACACAGAACAAAGAAAAAGCAGAGAACTTATTGCAATTTCTCAGGACATTAATTTCTATTATTTATTGTTAAATCTAAGCCACTAGAAATCCTTCTCTTGTTCTTGTGTAACTATCTAGCGGATCAAAATCCCTAGAACTTAATCTCAAATTACTTTTAGCATTTGATCCTTTTTATTTCAAAAATAGAAAAAGTTCATGTCGAATTTATTCTAGATTTGGAATAATTTATTTGAAATTAATCCCTTGTAAACGATACCGTTATTGTAACACCTTTCAAGTTTAATAATAGTTTTATTTAACTTGAATTTTGTTTCACTTTTTTATTCCGCATTTTATTCGATTAAACGGTATAGTTTGTATTCAACCCCCTTCTACAAACATATTGGGACCTAACAATTGGTATCAGAGCCTTCTGATTAACGAACAAATCAAGATCATAGACTTTTGTGATTCTTCCACTCCTTGAATTTTTATTTACTCAAAAATTCATAATGACTACACAAAAAGTTGGAACCGTTAAAATTCCAATATTCGATAAAGAAAATTATGTTATGTGGAAGAAGAAGATGCTCTTATTTTTACAAGTTACAAATCCCAAATATCTGGAAGTGTTAAAGAAGGCTCCAAAAATTCCGATGGTTATTGAACCAGAGGTAATAGAAAATGATGTTGTGATTACCAAAGCTAGAACCTATGTAAAGAATCCTGAGGATTTTTCTTCTGCTGAAAAAGAAGAAGCCTCCTTGGATGCTAGCCTTCAATTAATTTTAGTTGATTCCCTTGATCCCTTGATGAATAGACATGTGATGAACTGTAAAGATTCCAAACAGATCTGAGAAACTATTGAGGTGATTAGTGAAGGTACAGAGGAAGTTAGGGAGAACAAATTATAGATCCTAACCTCTGAATATGAACATTTTAAATCCAATGCAGGAGAAGGAATCACTGAAGTGTTTGAGAGGTACAATGCATTGATCAACAACCTGAACATAAATGGTAAATATTATTCAATCAGGGAGGTCAACAAAAAGTTCCTTTTAACACTGCCAACTCATCTCGAACATAGAATCACTACCATAAGAGAAGCAAGAGATCTGAGTGAGATTTCTTTGGAAAGGCTCAATGATGTGTTAAAAACCTATGAGTTGGAGCAGATTCAGCAGAAGGAAGTCTACGGGAAAGGAAGAGTGGTCAGCACGTCTACTGCTCTAGTAGCTGAAAAACAACAACAACAATAATCTCAACAGTCAGAGAGAATGGTACAGTCTTCCAAGGCTGAAGAAAATGTGATAGTAGCAGAGTTTGACCCTCCTACTACAAATCAATCAGGAGATGATTTTTACTCCTTGGAAGAAATGGAGCAATTGGAAGATGAGTCGATGGCCCTGATTGTCAAGAGATTCTCCAATGTCAGATTCAAGAGGAATCCCAAGTTCAAGTACAAGTCCAACTACAACAGATTCCAGAAAGGTGGATCTTCATCCTCTAACACCAGTAGTGGTGGATACAAAACAGGGATGGTTGATCGAAGCACCATTCGATGCTTTAACTTCAATGAGTTTGGACACTTTGTCATAGAATGCAGGAAGCCAAAATAAGTTAGGAAGAACTCGTATGATTCTAATCAGAAGAGTAAATCTGAAAGGGCTTACCTGGCAAAGGGAAGAAGCTGGGATGATACTGACAGTGAAGATGAAGAAGTTGGGAATCTTGTTCTTATGGCTAGTGATGCAAACACCTCATCATCAAGAAAAGAGGTAAAATTTACGGATGCTGAATTAGTTTATCATATAGGAGGCTCCTTAGATTGTGCTCTTCGTGATAATGAAATGTTAACTCAACAAATCAAAGACCTTGAGAAAGAGGTCAATGAATTAAGACTTGTGCACATTAATCAAGACAAATTAAAAGAGCAAGTATCTTTTCTAGAGAATAGAGATGACTGTTATAGACAACTTGAAACTATTCTCAAAGACAAGATCACCGGTCTTGAGACTAAGGTTAAAGCCTACTTTAATTCTTGTTCGAAGTCTAAAGAGTTTTATAATAAGCAAGCTGTTAATCAAACATCTGGAATAGGTTTTGATTACAATGTTGCTACTGGAAAATTAGGCATAAACTCCCCTCCTCATGTCTGTGCTAAAGATAGGGAAGTACCACATGTGCTTAAGGGTGTTGATGAACCCCTCTATAAAGAATCAATTGCTGAACCATTTGATGAGATCTCAATTATTATTCAAGAAGAAATCCGTGCTGAAGATCTTGCTAATGAGAAAGTTGTTTCCAAGTCAAGTGTGTCAAAGGTTCCAGTCAAAGTTGTGAAAGCAACTGAGACTAACTCAGACACACATGAGTTGGATAACAAAAATTCCATGTCTACCATGCATAAGTTGCCTATTGTTAATCCCTCTCATAAAGCATGTGGTATTCCTGATTATATGTCTTGTGCTTTTAATTTGATGTATGCTTATTTTAATGGTAAGCATGTTTCTAATGATAAGACTACTCCTCGTTAGCATATGAATAATAAGAAGCATAATAGGTCTAAGACGGCTAGTCCTCCTAAAGCTAGAAAGGAGACATTTGTGCCTAAGCCTAAACAGAAATTTGTCAAGGTTGTTTACAAGGTCAAATGTCCAGTCATTGAGAAAGTTGAGAACATTAAAGTTAAGAATGTTGTTTTGCCTGATAAAGGCCAATTTTACAAGTATGTCGGACCCAACCAAGCTTGGGTTCCGAAGAAGGTCTAATCCATTTGTATTGCAGGGCATTAAACAGGTGCAACCGGTAGTGTGGATTCTTGACAGCGGATCGTCAAGACATATGACCGGAGATAGAGCCCTTCTATCAAATATGGTTGAGAAAGCTGGCCCAGTGGTTACCTTTGGAGATAACAACAAAGGTTTAACTGAGGGATATGGTTGTTTGCAAGCTGGTAATGTTATCATTGAAAATATGTATGTTGTGCAAGGACTTGAACACAATCTGCTTAGTATTAGTCAGTTATGTGACAACGGCTACAATGTTTTATTCGACAAGCTGAAGTGTCAGATTCTGCACAAGAAAAGTGAAAAACCCTCATTGATGGGAATCCGGAAAGGAAATCTGTTCGTAGCTGACATGAACTCTGGAAGCAATCCTGAAGTCAATTGTTTCTATGCAAAGGCATCGTCAGATGAGAGTTGGCTATGGCACAAGAGACTTTCTCATCTCAATTTCAAAATAATGAATTCTCTTGTCAAAAGAGAATTGGTCAGAGGTCTGCCTCAGCTGGAATTCTCCCCAGAAGGACTGTGTGAGGCTTTCCAGAAAGGAAAGTCAAAGAAAGCAAGTCACAGAGGCACTGACACATCCTCCATAACTGGTGTTCTGCAATTATTGCACATGGATTTATTTGGACCAGTTAATGTTCTTTCGATGTCAAAGAAGTGTTACTGTGTTCTGATAGTTGATGACTATTCCAAGTATACGTGGGTTTTATTCCTTCACTCTATGGATGAAACACCACAAGTTGTGATTGATCATATCAAGTTGATCGAGTTAGATTTTAATGTCCCTGTTAGAGCAATAATGTCAGATAATGGAACAGAATTCCAGAATTCACTTCTCAATGGATTTTGTACAGACAAAGGGATTACCAGACAATTTTCAGCTCCTAGAACCCCTCATCAAAATGGAGTGGTAGAAAGGAAGAATCGTACATTTATTGAAGCTGCAAGAACTATGTTAAGTGAATCAGGTCTTCCAATGTACTTTTGGGCTGAAGCTGTCAATACTGCATATTATACTCAGAATCGAACTCTAATCAACAAAGACTTCATGAAAACTCCTTATGAGATTATGAATGAACAAAAACCTTCTATCAAATACTTTCATGTATTTGGTGCCAGATGCTTCGTGCTCAAGGATGGAGATGATCGTCGTGGTAAATTCGAGGCAAAGGCATATGACGGTATTTTTGTTGGATATAGAAGAAGATCATACGGGGTGTATATCATTGATCAACACAAAGTAACTGAAAGTGTCAATGTTACATTTGATGACACTAAACTCCCTAGTATCCAAACTGAAGATCCTTCTGAGAAACTGAAGTTTGATGATATGTCAGATTCAGAATCAGAACATGATCAAGAACCTGAGGTTGTTGCTGGTGAAGAACCTGTTAATCATGATGATACTCAAGGTAATGGTGATGGAAACATTGGCAACAATGGAGATACCACTGCTACTGATGAAGAATCATCAAGTCAACCTGACAACAACTCAGGGGGAGATGTTGAAGGATCAACTAGTAGGACACAACATCTCAATGAATTTCAAGGCGAATCATCAAGATCAAATCTTCCAAGACAGACTGTCTGGAATAAAGCTCATCCTTTTGAGTTGATTATTGGTGATCCAGATGTTGGAGTCAGAATTAGACGTGCTACTCAAAATGAATGTCTGTTCTCAGGATTTCTTTCTGAGATGGAACCTAAAAAGATTGAAGAAGCACTGACTGATCCAGATTGGCTGATTGCTATGCAAGATGAACTCAATCAGTTTGAACATCAACAAGTCTGGAAACTGGTACCTAGACCTACACACAAGAAAGTTGTTGGTACTCGGTGGGTATTCAGGAATAAACTAGATGAAGATGGTATGGTTACAAGAAACAAAGCAAGACTGGTAGCTAAAGGCTATTCTCAAGCTGAAGGCAATGATTATGATGAAACCTATGCTCCAGTGGCTAGACTAGAGGCCATCAGGATATTTCTAGCATTCGCAACATTCTCAAACTTTAAAGTTTATCAAATGGATGTCAAGAGTGCCTTTCTGAATGGAAAGCTGGATGAAGAGGTGTATGTAGAGCAACCTCCTGGTTTTGAAGATCCAGATCATTTGGATTTTGTCTACTTTCTTTTCAAGGTTATCTATGGTCTCAAACAGTCTCCGAGAAAATGGTATGACACTCTCTCTGAATTTCTTATTGAAAATAGCTTCATAAGAGGTGTCATAGACAAAACTTTCTTTTCTAAAAAGCATAAGAATGATACTATATTAGTCCAAGTTTATGTGGATGATATAATATTTGGGTCTACTAAGGATAATCTGAGATTTGCCAAGTTAATGCATAACAAATTTGAAATGAGCATGATGGGAGAGCTGAAGTTCTTTCTTGGATTACAAGTAAATCAAAGGTTAGATGGAACTTTTATTTGTCAATCCAAATATCTCAAGGAACTCCTCAAAAAGTACAATCTAGAGGATTCTGCATCAGCAAGGACTCCGTCAACTACAGTTGTCAAGCTTGGACCTTGTGAAAACTCCATTAAGGTAGATGTCACAAGCTACAGAGGTATGATTGGCTCGTTACTCTATTTTACTGCAAGTAGACCAGATATTATGTATGCTACATGCTTATGTGCAAGGTTCCAAGCGGATCCTAGAGATATTCATCTCGTTGCTGTTAAACAAATCTTGAGATATCTTAAGGGAACACCAAATCTAGGTATTTGGTACCCTAAAGAATCTGGTTTTAACCTTGTTGGATATACAGATTCAGATTACGCAGGAAGTGTTGTTGATAGGAAAAGCACCTCAGGGAGTTGTCAATTCCTAGGTTGCAGACTAGTCTCATGGTACAGCAAGAAACAGCAAACAGTTTCCAATTCAACGGCCGAGGCTGAATATATTGCTGCTGGAAGCTGCTGTACTCAGATCTTGTGGATAAGGAATCAGCTACGGGACTATGGCTCTGTATTGAACAAAATACCTATTCTATGTGACAATACAAGTGCAATAGCCATCACCAACAACCCTGTGCAGTATACAAGGACCAAGCACATTGACATCAGGTATCATTTTATTAGAGAGCACGTCATGAATGGTACTGTTGAACTATTTTTTGTTCCAACAGAAGAACAAATAGCAGATATTTTCACTAAACCACTTGATGAATCCACATTTACCAGATTAGTTGGTAAATTGGGTATGTTGAATAACTTTAGTGATTAAACTAGTTAATATCTGAGATCTGTTCTTGAATGAATTTACAAATGATTTTTTCATGAATAAAAAATTCATTTGCAAATTTATTTTATCATATTTATCATTTTTCTTGCTTATTTCTATGTAAGTTTTATTATCTTATCTTCCTTATTTATTCTACTTGTTAATTTTAATATCTCAGAATATTTTATTTTCTCTAAAAATATTTTTCTATGAATTTTATTTGCTAAAATTCAACTATTTTTGGAATAAAATATAATTATTTCTGAAATATTGTTTTTTGTTAATATATTCTGTTAGTGTAAATTCTGTTTAATTTGTTTTATAACTGCAATGACAATCGGCAAGACAATTGAAATTGTCTTGCTAAAAGTCATTTCAGTGTATATGTGTTTTATTTATTTTTTCAGTTTAGTTTTATACTGGCAAGACAATCGATATGACTATCAATAGTCTTTTCAGTAATAAAATTTATGTCATATATATTTCTTTTTTATTTTGTACTAGAATGACAATCAGTATGACTATCGATTGTCTTTCTAGTTTATTCGGTTTAATTCATGTATTTTATACTGGTATGACAATCGGTATGACTATCAGATTGTCATACCAGTTATATTTTTCCTTTTTAAATTCCAACCGTTTTCCTGGTATGACAATCGGGAAGACAATCGGTATGACTATCCTCGATTGTCATACCAGTTGTCCTACTTAATATTTTTTTTATTTTGTGATTGTATTCAGTTCTAAAATCAATTCAACAACCTTGTTTCTCTCTCTCTCTCTCTCTCTTCGATCAAATCCATCGCCATTGTTATCTTCTTGCTCGAGTTTTTACTCAACACACTTAACTGTGATATATACATATACGTGTGTATACTTACAATGAGGAAGTACCTGCCCATTTTTTTATTTTTATTTTCACTTCATTTTTTTTCTCTTCAAAATCAGTTTTTGTTTGTTTTTGGGTATTTCTATTTAATTTTGTGTCTTGTGAGTTTGCAGATCTAATATTGTGAGTTAAGAACATTAATGAGATACATTACTTTCTAAATTTTTCGGATATAATTGATTTAATTTGAATTATTAAATTTTTTTTAATTCGAATTTTCTTAATATTATTCTTAAAATTCTGAAAGTGTGTGTTTTATTATATTTTTAATGGCTCTCAATTTCCAAATTGTCTCGCATAATCATGTTGGTTATTTTAATCCAGAAAAGTGTGATATGGAAAAATTTAAGCCGTGGATTAGATTTTTAAATGACCATTCGATTGTTAGCTCTGCTATTAAATCAAATGTGCTATTAAATATCGATATGCTTAGACTGATTTGCACAACCTCTACTGTGGCCGATGATTTAAAATCTTTTTCATTCACCATGGCAAACACACAGTATGTAGTTGATGAAACAGTCATCAATCGAGCGTTAAATTTTCCAATGGACAATTTTTGTAATTTACCCTCTGAAAATGATATTTCAAACTTTTTCCATGCCATTCACTATCAGGGGGTGATTAATTTAACCAAGTTGTCTAAATCCAATTTGGTTTCTGAATTGGATATTTTCTTCGATACACTTTCCAAAGTGTTTGCCAACTGCACTAAATCCAACTTTCACAACATCACTTCCACTCTGCAGTATATTGGTCTTGCGGTTGTTTTCAATCAAAGGATCAATTTTGGCAAACTACTTTTACCCATTCTTCTGAGACGTCTCACTACAGCTTTACATGATCATTCTACGAATCATAGGGTTTCGTGCTACTACGCTCGTTTTCTTATGCTTATAGCATAACATCTTCTCATACCTGAGCATAAAGCTCTTTTTGCTAACTCATCAGTAGCTGAACCCCCTCCCGTAAGCAAAAAGATTTACACATGCCAAGACACAACCTTCAAATTCATGCAAAGTTCCAGTACTTGTATCTGCTTTCGTGGCCACTTTCATTCCTTTACCAATTTTCAATCTTCCCGGTCATGAACAGCAAGCTCAACCTCCAGTGGTTCAAGCCACCCAGGCACAAACATCTGATGCTCTTCCACTGCAGGTAATAATTCCTCACTCTCAAACTATTCCTACTTCTGTTGAAAGACTACCAGTAGTTGATAGGGCTGACCATGAAGTTATAGAACCGCAGCTTCAATCCCAGGTCATAGAGCCAAACACAGAGTCACAACCTATCTTAAACTCTCCCCCACTGTCGAAAATGTTACCGAGAAGGATAGTAGGAAGTAGTATGTTGTTGGATGTGAATGAACCCTTAGCTCAGCCTCCTCCCAAGAAAAGAAGAACATTTACTGAGGCATCTGAAAGCCCATCCTTGTCCTCCCAACAGGACATGGACTTTGATATGGCCAGTGAACAGTTACTAGAGACATTCTCTCAATAGGATGAATCTATTGAAATTCGCCATAGGGCCATGGCATCTTGTACTGAGTCAAGCACACTTCCATTACTCACAATGGAAGCATACAGACCAATAGATGATACTCAGGACACAGAGCGAGGAGTGCACATTGAGTCGGTTACAGTGCCTGCCATAGTTACGGTAGAAGAGCAGTCACATGCTTCTGAGGGAAAATCTGACTCTCAGCCACCTTTAATAGAGTCATTTTCTCCCCTCCCAGATCTAACACCTCTGGCTCCCTCACGGGATTCTCCACTCACAGATTTATCTGGAGAAAGTGGAGGGCAAACTCGGTCAATCTATCCCTGAAGCAATTCAGACATCTATTTCACATGAAAAGATAGGTTTGACTGAGGATCGGGACTCGCGAATTCCCATTGCACCACCACTGACCTCTTTTGAAGAGGCTAGGGTGATTTCAATTACAGGTACAGAAGATCAGCAACAAGATGGCTCCTCACGAGCAATTATATTGAGAGATACACAAGCACGTGAGTTGAGTGAACCAAACACGAGAGATATTCAGGTGAGCGCACACACAGACACAAACACTGAAAATCTGTTAGCTCAAATTGCTGCTCTGAAAGAACAACTTGCAAAAAGTCAGGCTGAGGCTCAAACATTCAAAGCATAAGTGGTTGAACGGTCTTCTTCTTCCACCTCTGTCAACAATCAGCTGGCATTCATTAGAAATGATATCTCAGCTTTGAAGTCCACTGTTGTACCAAAGCTTAACTTAATCCAGGCATCTCCAACTTTATCAGCTGAAGACATTTCAAACTTCTGCTCTCTCCATACAAGAATGACTTCTCTTAAAGACCTGGTTGAAATGAATCATTCACTGGACTCCTCTAGATTTCTAAAGATAAAGACGGGCATGGAACATCTCAATAAAGGGATGAAGCACTTGTATTTTATGATTAAAAATTCTCACTGCCCTAATAAAGAGCAAAGAACCTTCTTTGAAGGGCCGTCTGGTGGAGGCTCAGGCTCTGGAGGTAATGGAGGTCATGGAGGGTCCAGAGGAAAATCTGTAGAGGATTCCTCAACTAAGGGGGAGAAGCAAGGGAGAAGTGGAAAGGGAAAAGAAAAAGATTCTTCTGCTGGAGACAAAAGAAAGGCTGATGAGGTCTACTATAGTGGAGAACAGGATGACTTTGATGTTTTTGACATTCCCACTGAACCAGTCTTGGAAGATAAAGATGGTTTCTTTGAAGCTGAGGAGGAAAGTGATTTTGAAGAATGGGAGGAGGAAGTTCAAGTGGATCCTGTTTTTGAGAAAGAGTTTCAGCAGCAACAGTCAGAGTTGAAGAGAAAAGAAGCTGAACTCAAAAAGATATCCCAGATCATTGACATGAGGAAAGACATTCAACGAATAGAAACTCTTGAAAAACAACGTCTTCATGACATTAAAGCTAAAGAAAGGAGAAGAAATGTCAAACTGAAGATAGGTGAAAAATGGGATGAAGCTAGGAGAGTACTTGATATGCCTCAGCTGAGCACAAATAATAATAGGCAGTTTCTACATCTTCTTGACAAGCTGGAAATCTCTAATACAAACAATGACGGGTACATGAATGCTATCAAGACTGAAGTCTCAAGGATCACAGCTGCCTTTGACAGATCTCTAAATGAAATGAGCATATTTGTATATTGTCAGAGTGAAGGATCTTTCAAGGTATCACTTCATCTATTTGAGAATCGTTCTTTCTCAGAGATTTGGGTTCTTCTCAACAAAGTCAAAAGAAGCTCAGAATTGAATGAAGTTCTTCGAGAAAGGCTCAAAGAGTTTGCCAGTAGGGCTAGTCCTCAAGTGGTCAACAATCCTCATCAGGTAAGATTCTTTAAGTCTGACTATCTTCAAATCTGCCATCTTGATGCACAATCTCTTAAAGACTACTCTGTTAAGCATCTTGTCTGGATGAAACATCACTTAAGAACTGACGGATACACATCCATGTTGAAAACTCAAGCTGCTGATCTGATTCAAGCTTATTGTGAAAAGAATATTAAAAGGTACAATAAGTTCAAGAATAAGCTAAAGTCAGTTGGAGTTCAACCAGTCAGACCAGCCAGCTTCACATCAGAAAAGGATCGTGTCTTTGACAAGGAGTTGCTTCAAGATTTGGAAGAAGGTGAATTCGGAAGGGAAGACAACTGAATTCAATTAGCTCAAAACTTAATGTAATATGCTTAGAGCTTTATGAATCAAGATAGACAAATGTAGTCATATGTTCAGTCTAGAGGAACATCTATCTTGTATTCACTTGCAAATTTCTTTTAGAATCTGGAAAATGTTAAACATAATCCAGAACTTTTCTGCTATTTACTTTGCATTTTTGTTTATATCTTTTTCTTATTTGTTAGTTGAGTTATCCTCTAGGTATTTATTGTTATTGTCTAACAAACAAATAGGGGGAGATTGAAAGGTATATGTCATAGCCTATTTGTTTATTCGAGGATTTAACTCAACTCAAATAAGGATGTAACAAGTAAATAGTGGTTCTATCGTCAGAAAGATCTCTCAAAGTAACATATGTCAAAGGATTAAGTAATATTGTTCATCTACGGACTTGAGGACTTAATTCACTGGAAGAAGCTCAAGAAATTGATCAAGCCTCAGTGATATAAATCAAGATTGTGGATTTAATCAAGTGATAGAGATCTTGTCAGGGTATCAATTAATTACAGGGATTTAATCTGAAGAAAATCAAGACATGAAGAAACATCACAGATGTTAGTCATTCATGAACCAGACAGTATATCGAGTGTCAACATTGAAGTGATGAAATGGATTCATAAGTTTCAGTGATTTTCAGAAGATTGTCAGAAGAGTGGTTGCTGTTCAAGATTAGTATTAATTCTCTATTAATTAATTAAGCCATATAATTTAATTAAGAAAATAAATTATATCTGCAAAGATTAATTTATTGATTAATTGAATTAATTGGTTAATTAATTCTGAACTAATATTATGCATTTTTCAGAAATGATTTTGAATTAATATTCAAAATTAACTCAGCAAGACAAATATTTGAAATGGTATGACAATTGGATTGTCATACCGAAAGTCTTTCCAAGTCTGTTTAGATTGTCTTGCCGATAGTCTTTCCAGCTTATAGGATTGTCTTGCCGATAGTCTTGCCAGTTCAATCAATAGTCCTACCGAAAGTTCTACTAGCTGTTGGGATTGTCTTGCTGAGCTAAAAGGATTGTCTTGCCAATTAAATCAAGGGTTGATTGAATATAAAAGAACAGAAGCTGATTTTCAACAGAACAACATTGAATATCAAAAAACCAACTGAAGAACACAGAACAAAGAAAAAGCAGAGAACTTATTGCAATTTCTCAGGACATTAATTTCTAGTATTTATAAACCACTAGAAATCCTTCTCTTGTTCTTGTGTAACTATCTAGCGGATCAAAATCCCTAGAACTTAATCTCAAATTGCTTTTAGCATTTGATCCTTTTTATTTCAAAAATAGAAAAAGTTCATGTCGAATTTATTCTAGATTTGGAATAATTTATTTGAGATTAATCCCTTGTAAACGATACCGTTGTTGTAACACCTTTCAAGTTTAATAATAGTTTTATTTAACTTGAATTTTGTTTCACTTTTTTATTCCGCATTTTATTCGATTAAACGGTATAGTTTGTATTCAACCCCCCTTCTACAAACATATTGGGACCTAACAATTAGTCCACTCCTTTCCTCTAGGAGTTTCACTCCAAGGTATTGGTGCTTCCCCCGTAACAAACTTCTTGACTAAATCAACTTTATGAATAGTTTGTTGAGGTGCATGTCCTGATGGACCAGCTGCATCAGCATCTAAATTACCAGCAGCTTCACCAGTAGTTTCTTCATTAGCAGCATCAGAACTTGTAGATCATGCAGTATCAGCATCCTCTGATAAAATAGTAGTATGTGAGGCTATAGAGGCTTCAATATTTTCCTCTAAATTCTGATCTGCAGCCAGGTTCTGGTTCTTCAGTATGTACTGGATCAACTATATGTGACATAGAAAGTGTAGGTATTTTAGCTTGAGCAGTTTCATGTTATGCAAAAGGAAGTAATTCAATAACAACTGGTTCTGTTGAGATCAAAGATTCCTGATCCCCTTCCTTAGCTGCTTCCACTACATCTTCTGAATCTGACTTAACTATGTCCCTATGAGCTCTCTGTTTCTTTAATTTCCTCAAAGTTGGAGACACTGTAGGAGCTTTATCATCAGAATTTAATTTTCTAAGCCTTTTGAGGGGCCTAGAACTCCCAGTTACAGTATCTTTCTGAGAAGAAACCTTCTCAGCTTCGATAATAACAGGTTCGGATATTGGAACCTGTTCCTCAGTTGTTTTCTCAAATCAATAGAATTTAATCAAAACATTCATCACAAAATAAAATTAAAAGTCGATGAAGTAAAGATTAATAAATTGCAATTCAACATGCACAGTCACATAATTTGAGAAACAAAGAACAAATCTTGCAATATAAAGAAAATTTCATTGATATATCAGATGATTACATTCGATGAAATTTATCAATTACATGCAAAAACTACAAGATAGTCCTATTCAACGATTCCTAACACAACAGCCTTAGTCCTAAGCTAAGAAGCCTGACAAAGCTGACGGTGAAGAGAAACGGATGAATGACAATTAATTCTTCTTCCTGCTTTCAACAAAGAGAACAACGAGATGAATGATTTGCTCCTGTTGTTTAAGAATACGAAGATGAGCTTCTATTTGAAAAGACAACAAATCATTTTTAATGTTCTCTGGAAGTTGAATCCAGATGATAAATGGAATGTTGTTAATAGGATATGGAGTCGGAATTCCATTTCGAAAAATGGTCACAGTTTATGTGCCATAAGAGTAAAACCAACTGAAATGTGCCATTGTTTAAGAGAAATGAACAGATGTGGTTTTACTGATGAATGATCAGTCATTTAAATAGACAATGGAATACTAAGGGATGCGAGAACTGGTTAAATTTTACAAATAAAATAATGACCCCTCGACTCCCTAGACTGATGTGTAATAATAACAGTCAGTAAAAGATCTAAAGCCAGAGTTAATGGGCACGTGATATAATAATAATTAATGTGCGCATGCAGTTTTTCAAGACATACATGTTAACCCTAACCCACAATGATTATGACTGTTTTATCTCAAATTAACCAATATTCTGTAAAAATATTATCGTTCAAGTAATGACCAAAAATAAACCAAGTAAATAAATACTGTCACATCAGCATCAAAACTTGATTATTATCAGGATTTAAATGTCATCAGAATATGGCTCCTTAACTCGAAAAGTGAATGTGTATTCCTGTAATTCTTCACACAAATACTGATATGGTTTCATCAGAACTTAATCATCAGAACTTGTCCTCAGAATTTATGCAATCTGACACATAAACTGTTCATCTAAAATAACATTGATCACCACAGTAATTTTCATTATTCATATGGAGTGTATGTGTGTGCATTAAGCTAAATATCAGACAAAGAGTAAAGTCTGATTCACTTCAGTACATCTTAGAAATAAGGCATAACTAAGAACTTTACTTAAAATCTGTCATTATTCTGAAGACTACTTTAGAATGAGTTCATGCACGAGTTCACCTCAACTATTTTGTGCTCATTTTATGCATATTTTGAAATTCTATTTTACAGTGGCTTCTCAGTGTAAGTGAGTCACGACTGCTTATCAGAATTTATGTTGTTATCAGAGTATTTCTCCAATAATCATAGAGTGTGAAAAGTCACCAAGAAAATTTTATTTTGCTTTTCTAATGCATATTACTTAATACCAGCAATGCACTTGGGTCTTCCCTTCCACATTTTTACTCTAAATCTCAAAGGAGTACCTGATTTTTATTTCTTTTCTTTTTCTTTTGATAAGTAAGGCTTATCAGCACTTAGTACATTCACCAGATTTACTAACATCAGAACTTAACAAATAAGAAGCACTATTATAGTTTTTGACTTAGTAATAAGATACACAAAGTAAACTTAACTAAGCTCAATATCAGAATTTGCTTGTGTTAAAAGATTTCCACATAAATAATTACTTCAAACATGGGATCTTTAGTATATTAAAGATTACTAGGTCAGCATCTAGCACAGTTATCCTCATTGGATTGAATAGTCACAGAAATATTCATATCACTATCAGAGTTTAGAAATTCACATCAGACAACAATCAGCACTTAAGTAATTTTCAATTTAAGCACAGAATACACAAAGATAGTAATATCTGTAAATACAGATCATAAAGTCTGATGTATCAGAACATAAACTAAGCAGATTTAGAGAAAGAACCTGAAACCATTCCAAGTTCATTTACCAATCTTGTAAAAGTAGCTTCACACAGTGGTTTCGTGAAGATATCTGCTAGTTGTTGATCTGTGGGAACAAAATGCAATTCCACTGTACCTTCATCCATATGTTCCCTTATGAAGTGGTACCTAATGCTGATGTGCTTTATCATTGAGTGTTGAACTGGATTACCTGTCATAGCAATAGCACTTTGATTATCACAGTAAATAGGGATTTTAGAAAATTCTAACCCATAATCCAGTAACTGATTCTTCATCCAAAGAATCTGTGCACAATAGCTTCCTACAGCAATGTATTATGCTTCTGTATTTGATGTGGAAATTGACTTCTATTTCTTGCTAAACCAAGAAACCAATCTGCCTCCAAGAAATTGGCAGCTTCCACTTGTGCTTTTCCTTTCAATTTTGCATCCTGCAAAATCTGCATCTGAGTAACCTATTAGCTTAAAGTCTGATTCTCTAGGATACCACAATCCCAGATCAGCTGTACCCTTAAGGTACTTGAAAATTCTTTTCACGGTTGTTAAGTGAGGTTCTCTTGGATCTGCTTGAAATCTTGCACAAAGACAGGTAGCATACATGATATCAGGTCTACTTGCAGTTAGATAGAGTATAGAGCCAATCATACCTCTATAATCAGTCATGCCTACTGATTTACCAGTTTCCTTTTCCAATTTAGTTGCAGTGGCCATAGGAGTGGATGCACTTGAACAATCCTGCATTCCAAATTTCTTCAACAAATTTCTGGTGTACTTAGATTGCCAAATAAAAGTTACTTCTTCATTCTACTTGACTTGAAGGCCCAAAAAATAGTTAAGTCCTCCCATCATACTCATTTGATATCTTGACTGCATCAGTTTGGCAAACTTCTTACAAAGTCTATCATTTGTAGAACCAAAAATGATATCATCAACATATATTTGCACCAAAAGTAAGTCCTTTCCATGGTTGAGGTAGAACAGTGTTTTGTCAATAGTTCCTCTGTTAAATCCACTTTCCAGAAGAAACTGAGCTAATGTCTCATACCATGCTCTTAGAGCTTGCTTAAGGCCATAAAGTGCTTTATCAAGCCTGTAGACATGATTGGGAAATTTGGGATCTACAAAGCCTGTAGGTTGTTCAACATATACTTTATCTCCCAATTCTCCATTAAGAAAAGCACTTTTTACATCCATTTGAAAGACTTTAAACTTCTTGTGAGCAGCATAAGCCAAAATAATTCTTATGGCTTCCAGTCTAGCAACTGGTGCAAATGTTTCATCATAATCAATTCCCTCATGTTGAGAGTATCCTTTTGCAACCAGCCTTGCTCTGTTCCTTGTAATTATGCCATCACTGTCAGTTTTGTTTCTGAACACCCATTTTGTACCAACAACTGATATGTTCCTTGGTCTTGGCACTAGGGTCCAGACTTTATTTCTTTCAAATTCATTTAACTCTTCTTGCATTGCTTGCACCCAATCAGCATCTTGAAGAGCTTCTTCCACTTTCTTTGGTTCAGTCTGAGAAAGAAAAGAATGATAAAGACATTCATTTGATGTAGCTATTCTAGTTCTGACACCTGCATCAGGATTTCCAATAATTAAGTCAGGTGTATGTGCTTTAGTCCACTTCCTTGCAGATGGAATATTTTCTCTAGAACTGGATGCTCCCCTATGATCCATGCTGTCTCTATCAACATTTTCTGATGATCCCCCTGAAATTATGCTCTCTGAGTTGGATCCTTCATTATTTGAGTTTCCAGAAATATCAGAACATGAGTTTCCAGAATTATCAGAACTTGGCCCATCAGAACTTGAAGAGCCTGTTGTAGGTTCTGATGCTTCTTGAGATGTGGTTGGATCTTCAGTATGCTTCCCCTGCACAGGTGCATTTTCCTTAGGCGTAGTTACCACAGTTTCAATAACATCAGAGTTTAATCCATCAGAGTTTGCAGTATCAAGATTTATAGAATCAGAATTTAAAACTTCATTCTCGAATCTCAGCTGATCATGATCATTGAAATCTTCAAGTCTAGTAATCTTCTTATCATCAAAAGAGACATTGATAGATTCCATGACAACCCTTGTTCTTAAATTGTAGACTCTGAAGGCTTTTGTAGAAAGTGGATATCCAACAAAAATTCCTTCATCAGCTTTTAGATCAAATTTGGATAACTGTTCGGGATGAGTCTTAAGAACAAAACACTTGCATCCAAATACATGAAAATACTTCATATTTGGCTTCTTTTTCTTCACCATCTCATATGGTGTTTTTACATGCTTGTTAATGAGTGTTGCATTCTGAGTAACACAAGCAGTCTGCACAGCTTCAGCCCAAAAGTAGGTTGGCAACTTTGTTTTATCAAGCATAGTTTGTGCAACTTCAATAAGAGTTCTATTCTTTCTTTCAACAACTCCATTTTATTGTGGAGTTCCAGGAGCAGAAAATTCCTGGTTTATTCCATGGTCTTTGCAGAACTCTTCCATGATCAAATTCTTGAACTCAGTGCCATTATCACTTCTTATGATCTTCACGGAATCTTTGACCAATTTATCCAGTTGCTTGATATGATCAATCAAGATAGATGTTGTTTCACTTTTTGTGTGCAAGAAATACACCCGTGTGTATCTGGTGAACTCATCCACTATGACCATAGCATATTTCTTCTTTGCAATAGACATGACATTAACTGGACCAAATAGATCAACATGTAGTAGGTGATAAGGCTCAAGAATTGATGATTCAGTCTTGCTCTTGAATGAAGATTTTCTTTGTTTTGCCTTCTGACATGAATCACAAAGGCCATCAGGAGAAATACTGATTTTGGCAATCCTCTCACAAGATCTTTCTTGACTAGTTCATTTATATTGTTGAAATTTAAATGAGAGAGTTTCTTGTGCCAGTCCCAGCTTTCTTCAATTGATGCTCTACTCAACAGATAGATTCCAGAACCATCAGTACTTGTTGAAAGCTTGGCTTCATAAATTTTACCATGCCTGTATACTTTCAGAACAACTTTGCCTATAGATTTGCTTACAACTTCACAGTGTTCTTCAAAGAAATCCACATGATAACCTCTGTCACAGATTTGACTCACACTCAGCAGATTATGTTTAAGTCCTGAGACCAGAGCTACTTTTTCAATGATGACATTCCCAAGATTGATATTTCCATACCCCAGAGTTTTTCCAATATTGCCACCTCCATAAGAAACACCTGGGCCAGCTTTCTCCATAAAGTCTGATAGCAGGGCTTTATTTCCAGTCATATGTCCTGAACATCCACTTTCCAGAACTAGGATGTTCTTCCTGTTGCCCTGCAATCACAAAGACCACTAATTGTGACGCCCTCAATCTCGGGGTTAGAAAATGAGGACTCACACACCTCTAATCTAGTAATTAAATATGCATAAACCCCGATTAACTACTAACAGGATCAACAGGATAAAGTATGAGACAAGATTACAACTACCAATCATAAAATATAACTTACAAACCCAAAATATTATTAAATAAACAATATTGATTCCGGCTGGGAATTGACAGATAACCCATTGTATCTTTAAACATTTCCTTCTAGACGCGAGCTCACTCTTAATTACCACTACCTGCTCTGGCAACCGGAAGCCCTCAACACGGTAGGGACCACCAGGTACGCTCTTACGAGCAGTACGCCTAAGCCTGCCCATCTTCTTGCTTAACTGCCATGGTTAGATTAAAACAAAACAAATGAGTATAAAACTCAGCAAGTAAATATATAGCAGTTCTACAATATCAATTCACAATATGCTTTACCAAACTCAGGGCATTCTGCTTTATTTGATCTAGTTGGCAGATTTCCAGCTTTTGGGTTAAAGAAAGGTTTTGAAGGATATTGTGGGGCTTTCAAGGAACAAGGCTCAATGCAGGACGAAAGCCGACATTCATCACAAATCATTAAAGGATCAGAATAGATCTTTCAAAAGAGGAAAGCAATAGTATTTCAATATATGGAATCAATTATATGATCAACAAATTCAAGAATCAGGGTTCTCGAGCTTTAAGCTTCACATTGACATAATCAACTCTTTTCAAAACAATATAAACCATTTTCATTTTCATGAATAAATTTTACTGAACAGATAGTTTCAGTTCCCTTTTTAAATAATCATTTAGAACCCTTGGTTGGATCATTTCCTCTTTCCATTTCATTATAATACGGGTGATCAGCCCGTACCGACCTCCATTCCGGTCTTTAAGGTACTAATCGGCATAATTTCAGCCTTAAGTTGGACTAGCCCCGCTAGCCTCTTACCATGACTGGACTAGTCCCACTAGCCTCTTACGTCCCAAATCAATCCATCAGGAATTCATTTGGAAAACCTTGAGTTGGAAAAACGAATAGGTTTTCTAAAACTCATTTTATCATTACCAAGAATTTGAAATCATTCGAACTCTTTCAAGTCGAAACTCATTCTTAATTCAGATTTTAAGGAAACAAAGTTCAGGGAGTAATTCAAATATAAACAAGGAACAATTCATAAGGATTTCGTATCAAGGATAACAAGGCACTTAAATTAGAAGGATCAGCATCTGTTTAGGGATCAATAGGGTGATCAGGAAAACAGGGTATCATTAAACAGGGTTAACAAGGATAATCAGAGGGTTCAATATAATCCATGGCTTAATAAATAACTTGAACAGAAAGAACAGATTATCACAGGGTTGAATCATTAAGCTTATCAATAACTGTTTATCAAGAACAAAGGCAGGGTATCTCAAATCAATATCAAGGTTTCATAATTAAACAGTTCAATACTCTACATGGTATGAACAACATTCTCTTTATAACCATTTACACAAGTAATCAGAGTTACTTGCCTGAATTTGCTTTCCTGAAGGTTGAACTACTGCCACCTAGTAAATCATTTCCTTTCCTAGCCTGAATGCCCTCACGCTCCGAATATACAATCAAAACCAAAACCTTAATCAGATTCTCAACTCTCGTTCCCGGAACGATCACTCGATACGATAACTCGATTATATCTTTGACTCGAGTATACGATTATAGCTTATACACATAAGCACATAGCATATAGCATATAGCATGACCCTTTCTCGTAACTTTTATATCCCTATATACTTAACAATCAAAGTGTACTTGCTTAACCTTAACTATTTCCTTAAATCACACTAGTATAACTCTTTTACGACCATAACTATCACTTATAGCTCTTAATATCAAACGATTTAATTCCCTTCTTAATTCGAATCATACATACAAAACACGACCACATATATTCAATTTCAATCTCATATAATCATGCACAACTAATGCAAATCACAAGAGTCATTTACTCATTTAATCTCATCTTTTTTTTATCAAAAATACGAATCATAAACACATTAAAAATCAAAATCAACACTTTCTTTTAATTATCAAAATTCGAACATAAAAACCACTCAATCTTTATCATGCAATCAAGTTCTCACTAGCCATTAAACCAACTTAATTCCACCTTTTTACTCCTAAGACCCATTCGGGTTTTTCCATAAATCAAACATGCAAGAATCAATTTTGACATGCAAGGTTATATATCATATTTCCCACTTATTTTAATCCTTTATTAGATCATTCCATTCATTTAAACACCAAACCATGCATTACCTAGTGACTTCAACTTAATCAATCCATTCAATCAACATGCATCCACTTAATCACCAAATTAATCCCTTTTTAAACTCATTTTCCATTCGGCAAGAATCAAATTCACAACTCAAGGACTAAACAATGGCATGCACAACTTGATCTTCTTTAAAACTAACATGCAATCACTTTTTAGGCTATATAAGCTTAGTGTTCACTAAGATCAACTTACAAAATCAAATTCCTCTTTTAATTAGCATAAATCCGAATTAAAAACTCACATGCAAACCTTAATTTTTGATTTTTTAAACAACAATCACTTACATACATCCATTTACTTCTTAAAACAATCAATGGAATCATCTTATCAATCACATATTCGAGTTTCAACAAAAGACACAAAACCCTTTTTTTCAAGCTTTCAAGAAACCATAACATGCAAAGCTTAAAAATCAAATTATCATATCATAGAAACTCCACCGACTCTCCTTTGGATCATGGCCGGTGGTGGTCGAACTTGAGAGAGCCCATAACGGGTCTCCTCTCGAGTTTATGACCCCAAAAATCTCTTGAAATCACTCTTATAGTTATGTTTCAAGAAATCATTTTCCTTGAACACCACCATAGTGATTAATCAACAAAACTCTTACAAACACTTACATGCAAATGGGAATCGAGAAGTATACCGAAGATAAAGACTAAAGGTAGCAATATCTTTGAGTTTGAATGAGATTTGAGGGTTGCATGCAAGTGACAAAGATGAGAGATGGAGAGAGCCGAGAGAGAGAGTGGGAGTGCTCGAGAGAGAAAGAAAAGAAAAGAAAAGGGGAGAGTGGGTGCACGGGAGGAAAAAGAAAAAGGGGGGAAGGGAAGTGGGTTTATATACCACTAAAAACAAGGGCAAACTTGTAATCTACTAATTCCATTTTATGCTCATTGTCCCTTTTCTTTTTACTCAAATGCAACAAAATTTAAATATAAAATATATCTCTCTCGGGAAGTCGAGAATTATTAAAAATGACAATTTTAATACGTAGACCTTGAAATTAGCTTTTTAACCATTACTCATAATAGATTTTTGAGCAGACGGTTAATTTTATATAAATTTCGCAAGCTTGCTTTAATAATAACATTTTCCACATAAAATCAATTTAAAAATGCAAAGACCATCAAATAAATCCACTCATCATTTTTAAAAAGTCTCTGGGACTACTAAGAAGATATCAGAACAAATCCCAAGTTTTTATCTTACTCGAATGATTTTATAAAAATGCGCGGAGGTTAATTAAACCTTTATTTAAATCACATAATCCCTAAAAATGTCACAGAACACATAGTCATGCACACAGTCAAGCAATCACACATATACAATCACATAACGACTCCGGTCTGATCATAGAATTTATCCCTCTTTAATCTTTTATCCTTTTCTACGCGTACCGGGTCACGTTCAACCTGACGGCCCGACGCTCAGCGTTTCGATTACGCTTCTCATTATCATTACCAATCGACACGTCACTTAGGACGAAATACTTTATTTACACATTCATTTCATTCAATCACACATAATTCACATTTTATATTCTTTAACTCCTTATTAGGACGGGTTCCGTTCTACCTGACGGCCCGACACCACAGCTTAACTTCTAAGCTGACTCTTTAAATTGGAACATTTTTATCTACGCTCCTATATTCTAATATACATAAAAGACAATTAATCAGTACTTAGTCACATAATTTTAATCACATCACATAACACATACTTTATTGACTTAATTACGTTGCAAAATTCTCAGTCGTCACACTAATGATTAGTTTTATGGGCCCAGACTTGCTTGGATCCTTTGGCCTTTTTAAGTTTGTTAACATTTGCAGCGGATTTAGCATCAGAGTTTATGTTAACAGTTTTCTTATCATAATTTGCAATATCAGACTTTACATCAGAACTTATACTAGAAGCAATAATGCTAACTTTCTTTACAGAAGGTTTTATTTGATAATAATCATAGTACAAACTATGATATTCCTTACAAGTATAAATGGAATGCCATAAACTACCACAATGAAAACAAGGATTTTTTGGCTTATATCTTACAGACTGACTCTTAACTCCTGATTTTGAAGGTAAGGAGTTTATATTCTTATTATTCCTGCAAAAAGAAGCCAGATGGTTAGAATTTCCACAGTTATGACATGTTTTTCTAGGAGCATTAGGAACAGGCTTATAATTGTTACTTTTGTTCACACCTTTCTTTCCATTCCTATTTTTCCTA
Source organism: Apium graveolens (assembly GCF_009905375.1). Classification (NCBI taxonomy): domain Eukaryota; kingdom Viridiplantae; phylum Streptophyta; class Magnoliopsida; order Apiales; family Apiaceae; genus Apium; species Apium graveolens. The sequence goes on from NC_133653.1 coordinate 205,349,408, forward strand.
GGTGGCTTTACCTTGTTTACATTCTTAACATCTTCCAGCTTATGTTTAAGTTGCTTCTTTGTCATTAAGCCTATGTTAACTTCAGTTGGCTTATCCTGTTTAGGTTTGTCAGAAGTTAGTTTCTCCTTAACTTCTGATTTATCACTATCAGACTTTGCAGTTACAAACTTAACAGGATTTACCTTTGGTTTTTGTTTAACAACTATAGGCTCAGTTTCTACAGTTCCCTTACTGTTCTTATCATCTCCATAACCTAAGCCCTCTTTCCAGTTTCCACTACTAAGAATATTCTGAGTTGCTTTACCAGAGTTAGTCCAAGTCCTGATAATCTCTCTTTCCTTTTCTAACTCAGTTTTTAGAGATTCATTCATTTTTAACACTTTATCCCTAACATAAAAGGCATCATCTCTATCTTTCTGAGTTTGATGGAACATGACTAACTCTTTTTCTAAATAATCATTCCTCTTTTTATAAGCAAGATTTTCAGAAATTAATCTTTCACATGTTAAAGTTTGATCTTTATAACTAATGAACATGGTTTTAAGATATCTTCTTAACTCAGTAATATCATCAGTATGAAAGGCATAAGTAGTTTGAGGTACCTTGAAGTCAGCAGTATCAAAACTGCTATCAGCATTTGCCATCAAGGCATAGTTTTCCTCATTCTCAGAATCTGAAGCATCTAACCAACTTTTCTTCTTTATGACAAGAGCCTTGCCTTTGTCACTTTTCCCTTTTCTGCAATCTGGAGATATATGGCCTTTCTCACCACAGTTGTAGCATTTAACATTTGAGTAATCTCCTCTGTCAGACTTTCCTCCTTTGCCTTCAGATTTTCTGAAACCTTTCTTTTCAGAACTTGCTCCTTTCCAGGAAAACTTCTTTCCTCTTCTGAATTTCCTGTATGCAATCTTTGTGATTCCTTTCACCATAAGAGCACACAGCTTCATCATCTCCCCATCATGGTCCATCTCAGGTATGCTTTCAGTTTCCGAGTCATCATCACTATCAGAACTTGATGTCTCAGTATCAGACTTTGTGATGAGAGCTTTTTCCTTGCCTTTTCTTGAGGCAGCTACTTTAGGACTTTCCTCCTCAGCCACAAAGGCAACTGTTCTTGACTTTCTTCCATTCCTCTTGCTTCTTTGTTCCATCTCAAGTTCATGAGTCTTGAGCATCCCATAAATTTCATCAAGAGTTGTTTCATCAAGATTATAGTTGTCTCTTATTATTGTGGCCTTCAAATCCCATCTTTCAGGAAGAGCTAACAGGAACTTAAGATTTGAATCTTCAATATCACACTCTTTGTCAACTAGTGACAAATCATTCAAGAGTTTGACAAATCTGTCATATAAATCAGTTAATGACTCATCAGGCTTTGAGTCAAAGTGCTCATACTCTTGAGTGAGTATTGTCTTCTTGTTCTTCTTGATTGAATCAGTTCCCTGACACCTTGTTTCCAAAGCATCCCATATCTCTTTTGCAGTTTTGCAGTTAATTACCCTGTTTGACATGACATTATCAATGGCACTATGCAACAAGTGTCTGACCTTTGCATCCTTTGCAATCGATGAGATATCTTCAGCAGTGTAATCACTTTTCTCCTTTGTTACAGACTTTGTTGGATGTCCTGCAACTTCCATAGAGAGTTTGGTTAGCATATGTGGTCCCTCATAAATCCTATCGAGATATTCTGGATCTGTAGCTTCCAGAAACATAGCCATCTTCACTTTCCATATGGAATACTCAGAAGGTTTCAACATGGGAACTCTTATAGTCTCATATCGACTATGAGTTACGGTTTTTGGAGGTTCTTCAGTTTTGGTGGGCTTGGTTGGAGTTTCTTCTTCAGACATGATTGATTTTGGATCTTAAATTGTTTGTGTGTTAACAGAAGGCTCTGATACCACTTGTTAGGTCACACACACTGTAGAAGGGGGTTGAATACAATGTTTAGCACAATCAAATCGAATATAAGAACTTAAGTAACAGAAAACAGATTTTATTCAACACAATAAACTCTGTTACAATATGGAACTGTCCTCTCTCAGTGATGAACAAATTATCACGAGAGCTGCTAGGGTTACAAAGAATAATAACTTCGATTAAGATAACACATATAGTGTAAACCCTATGCCTGTGTTTATATACTACACAGTTACAAGATAATGTTCTAATTGATATGGAATATAATTCTGCTTCCTAAAATATATCAACTAGTTATCTTTTCTTCCAAGTATTCTATTCTTCATAGAATTCCTTCTTCATGCATATTTCTTTCTATCTTAGTCTCGATCTTCTTTCCTTTCAATCAGCCGCCTGCCTTATTTGAAAGTCTCCTTAAGTCCTGATATTATCTCCTGATAAATATCTTCTGATAACTTAACATCTAATATCTTAAGTTCTGTCTTCAGTATAAGTGCTAATTTCCAGTTAAGTACTGATTTGTCCTGTTATGTAAGATCTGAAAACTAAACACAAATCATATTACACATGACATTATCAAATATATCTAACATTTTAAAAATCCATTTTATTTTATCATTAAGAGAATATCCTAAATTCTAAATATAATCAAGCGATTAATCCTCGATAAACAAATAAACCATGATCATGATCTAGCACAAAAAGCAACCTATAAGACTTAGTGAAATACAATTATCTCTAGCATGCAAATCAATTTGACAAGACTTAAAATCACTAAATACGACATCACTACACTAGCATCAATATCACAAGTCAATCGGAAAAATCCTCTAAGGGGTCATGTTATTATACAAATGCATGAACTATATGAACAAACTATCATAAAAACTACAAAAATAAAAAAAACTTCATGGCAAAATATGCAACTATATGCACTAAACTATCATGAATATGCAAACTATATGCGACTCACACAAAACATATTCCTTCAACTACTACCCCCGAACTTAAAATTTTCACTGTCCTCAGGGAAGGTAATAGTAAGGAATCAGGCATACCTACTCGGAATCAAGATCCTCACCCCCAACGGGTGGAGTGTCAGGCATGTCTGGAGGTGGATACACGGAGTCCTCACCAAATAATGGCCACTGGATGTCAACACTTGTGGCTCTGAATGTAGTCCCTAGTGCCTGGGTGAGATCACGTGCAAACCGACTATGGATGTCATGCATCGCATCCATCCTCCTCGCTAGACGCCTGTACTGCGTCATACTCAAACCAACTCCAACATCCGCTCCTGCTTCCTTCTACTCCTGCTGCGATGGACCAACCTCCTCACCTAACAGAGCTCTCCAATCCGCCTCACGGGCATACTTTGACCCCCCAGCAAACGTCTAATCAGCTGGCCGCTTACCCGGAATTAAATCATATGAATAACCAAGCCCCTTAGGATCGGACTTACCACCGTAACACTCCACCATATTCAATATAGTCGAACTATCGATAGCAGAACTAGGAAGCTGAAGCTGCTAATGTGCGGCCCAACGAACACCAACTGTCACACACAACATCGTCACAATGGACACATAGGGTATAGAACCCGTAGTACTCCCTCACAAAAACCTCATAATACCTTGATAAATCACCATACCAAGATCCACATAGTCACCCTGCAGAATTCCCCACAACAAACACGCACGCTCCACAGTAACTTCATGCATATGAGAAGATGGCATGATATTAGCACAAATAAACGCATTCCATGCATGAGCAAACATGTTCGTACACGAAGCTAAGAATGTGGCATAATCAGTCGTGCCCCTCTTGAACTTCCAATGAGTCTTAGGCACACACAGAGTAGAAACTATCAAATCCAAATCAAAATCCTCTGGATTCTTATCGTTCCAGGTGTCCTGGCCGGGCTTCCTCGCAGGCAGCTCAATCACCCTCCTTATCGCATCAGCACTGTACTCCACCGTCATCCCCCTAACCACAGTGAAACCATTCTTCTCCACCTTTGCATTAGCATAGAACTCACGAATAACACTCATGGGCACAGCAGTGGGTTCCTCGCAAAAAGCAACCCAGCCCATCTCCAAGATCATCTCCAACAACTTACCATCCTTCCCCGATGGCAGAAAACCTCGCTCCTTTGCTATAGGCTTTGAGAGAAGCCTCGTATACTCCGCTTCAGCCTTGGGAGTCGAAAACCTCGGCATCACACCACCTGCACTCGAAGAATCAGTGGTGCTGCTGCTGACTTGAGTTCTTTGTCTCTTGGGTGCCATTGGGATTGAATAAGAGAGAATAAAAGATAAGTGTTTGAGAGAGAATTGTGTTTGAGAATTTCAGAAGTTATGGAGAAGTTTGTGTATAAGTGTATGTATATATAGGAGGTGAGAAGAGAATTAGATATGGAATAAAAGTGGGAATTGATTATGGTAATAGTGGGAATAATGGGTTTAATTTGGAGAGGGAATTTTGGGATGTGGAAGAGTAAAATTTGGGTAGAAATTGATTTTTAAAAGAAGTCCCCAATTTTCTCTTCACAACTGCCTTTTATATTTTTTCTGAACCCAGACCCCTACGCGGCCGCGCGCTAGAATAGCGCGGGCGTGCCTGGTTTTTGGAATTCCAGCACAGCCGCACGCTAGATCAGCGCGGGCGCGCTCAGCTTCTGAATTTGGCCCTGAAATTTTTTTGTTTTCTAATTTTTTTTATGTTTTTCTCTTTTTTTTCTTGCTTCCTCTACCTACTATTGTACAACAAACTTGGGTTTCCTCCCAAGAAGCGCTTTTTTTACGTCGTTAGCTTGACGTAGAAATGTGAGGTCAAACGGACAACAAAATGGCACTAACCACCTCGTGATTTGTCATGTCACCATAATAATGCTTCAACCTCTGACCATTTATCTTGAATGTTTGGCCTGGATCATTCTCAAAAATCTCCACCGCTCCATGTTGGTGAGACTGCCTAGCTGTATGAACAGCTACATGATAACTCAACACGAGAGCAACACTAGAATAGGATGGGTTTATAATACTACGTCTATACAAGAAATCAGAAGAAATGAAGACAAGGAAAATACAAAGAATCAAAAGATTAGAAGAAAGTTTGAAGTCTGTTTACAGGTCACTGAAAGAAGTTCATTAATATGATCATGCCTCAGTGAAGAATAAAGATTAAAGACTTTCAGGGTTTCAGAAATGATAAAAATTCAGTGTATAAGTGCTACCAGAAGATTTCAGTATATTGGCATTTATTGAAGATAGACAGTGTATGAAGCATATGAATCTGAAGAATTGAAGATATGGTATAGACACAGGTTAAAGAAGACAGCTGTAGTCTTGAAGTTATACTCACTGACATGAGTTCACTTATATGTTCAAGTGTCGGTGAAGAACATTGAATGAAGTATTCAAGATTGTAGTAGCAATGAAGACGTTGTCTAAAGTACCATAAAGAATTCCAGTAAAAGTACATTTGTTTATTGACAGTCAGTGTTCGAAGCAATAAAGTAACAATGTAATCAAGGCTATAATATGAAGACCTGAATCAGGGTTAGTCATTTGTGAACCAGACCAGTTGCACTAGGCGTCAACAGCTCGTAAAAGGAATCTGGGTATTATTTTTAGAAAAAATGTTAAGTTGAGGAACGTACTTAGATTGAACGTTTATCTGTTAAAGTATGAGAAGAGGTGCGCGGGGTATATAGCTAAACAACTCAGGAAACTGGCGAAGCTCAAAGTTTAATTGTTAAATTAAATAAAATTATTTGGTGGACTTTAATATAATTTATTTAATAAACTTAAAATGATTTATCTTATAAACTTTAAACAAGTTTATTTTATAAATCTAAATTAGTTTATTTATATAAGTTATATTTAAGTTTATTTTATAAATTAATTTAATTACAATTTAAACTTAAAAAGAAAAAAAGAAAAAAAGAAATACAAAAAGAAAAAAAATAGAAAATAGAAAAAGAAAAAAAACAAAAACAAAACAAAACAAAACAAAAAAGGAAAAAGAAATAAAATAAAAAAAAGAAATAAAACAAACAAACGTGTACATGTAGTTTGTTTTGTTTTTAGTTAAGTTTTGTTTTACAAGTTGTACTAGTAGTATACTAGTCCCCCCTGGTCGCCACAGGATGTCTTGTATTAGTTTTGTTTTTAGTACAAATATATGTACTAGTAATAGTAGTTGGTCACCAAAGAGAGCTCCCTCCTCATGTACTTCATGTGGTCGCCACACAGAGCAACACCACTCCCTCATGTATCATCTTGGTCGTCACAGAGCAAGCACTCCTTGTCGCCACAGAATTCTCAGCCACTACTTTATTGTACGTTCAGTTTATTTATGTGGTTAAAATTGAGCCACACACTTAAATTGAATATAAAGACTACACTCAGCACCAGATCAGATTCAAGCTATTGGATTAATTTTTTGTTCATCTTCTCTACCAAGAGAGGTGAAAAATAGCAACAAAGATTTTCTGGAAACTCAAGTTTTTTGTATATCTGTTTAACTTCTCACCGGAGTAACGTTATAATGCCCGATTTGATTCTTGTATATTCTTAGGGGCATTATAATCTTTACCCGGTAATTAAATCCTAGTACAAAAGAAAAGCTAAATCATTGTATAAGATTTGATTTGTAAATCTTTGTAGAAGCTAGGAACTTTGTTGTTCTTAAATTGTAGCCGGTTAATTTATTTACCAGAGTGTAGCAACACCCTTCGAGGATTTATATACGAATATATATTTCCCCGAATATCTTGTGTTCCTCATTTTATTGTTCCAAACACTATTTCTCTCAAGAACACGGAACCACTAACCGAGCACTAAATCTATATCCGCTAAAGATTCGAAAGAATTTTAAATTTAGTGATTATCGTATTCAACCCCCGCCCCTTCTACGATAATTCGGGACCTAACAATTGGTATCAGAGCTGACTGATTGATACACAAATCAGGATCCTTAAATAAATTTATTTTATTAATTTATATTTACATAAATTTATTTTGTAAATTTAATTTAGCAAATTTATTTTATAAATTTAATTTAAATAAGTTTATATGAACTTAATTTAAATGAATTTAATTTATAAATTTGATTAAATTATTTTTCCACTTAAATTTTAGTAAATACAAATTTCTAATTTAATTTTATTTCTTTCTGAATTCTTGGTTAATTAGCTGCCACTATCATAGTTATTAGGGTGACATTTATGTTCGCCTTGGCAGCTTCAGAATTGGTTTGTTAATTCCAGAAGTGTTAGTACTGGACGGATTGTTGAGTTATATTCCAAACAGTATATACATGGTAAATAATCAAAGAGGAAAGCAGCTTCAGTCTGTTGTTAGTAAACTTCAACTGGCCTCCTGGTTATACATGCGCGGCAGGCAGACACTCTTATGCACGCGCAGAAAAAAAAACTAAATCATGTAGGGCGCGTGCATCCTACGCGCGGGTGATATCCACGCACGCACGACCATCGCGTCTCCTGGCTGTCCATGCAAGTACTTCGCCAAAGAGCAGGAGCAAGGCAATTCCTGTAGTCGCCATACAGTAAATTGTGTCGGCTGTCCCTGGTCACCACAGCCGGGTTGTTTATTTCTATTTGCACTCTACACTCAGCTCACGAGTTAATAAATCTAATAATTTCTAAGGCAAACAGAAGAGAGGAGCTTGGTGTCACCACACAAAATTTCTTTTCTAAGTAAAAGTCGGCGCACTGAGTCGCCACAGAAGTTATACAGGAATGCAAAGTAGTCGCCAGAGAAGTTACTCTTAAACATTTATGTTACCCCTAATTTTTCTTTTCTGATTTATTTATTTTTTCTATAAAATTTAAAATTCTTTAATTTAAATATTTCTTAGATAATAATTTACGTTTTATTTAATTTTTAAGAAAATTCAAAATTCTTGAAAATTAGATTTTACGTAAATATTTATTTTTGATTAATTTATTTTCTAAGAAAATTAAAAATACTGGAAATTTAATTTTTTCTTAAATATTAAATTAAGGGTACTGAAAATATTGGGAGACTCAAAAAATGCCTACTAGCTTAACTCGATCAACCTGAACCCCTAGCTCTCGCGCTGGACTGGGGATTCTCGCCACCAACTGGTTCCTTCTTAATTGGAAAAGAACATAAACAACATCGCACAAATGAGCTAACTAGCTCAGCAAGTCACAATGACAAAACTGAGAATAATGATCATCAAGTGAAAAGGGTTATGATATCAAGTGAACAATGGATTATGATTTAAAATTGGATATTATATTTTTATTTTAAAAACCAAGGTTAGGCTGCTGATCAGTCACGCACTAACCCTGAGCAAAGCACACAACACTGCTCTAACTACTGGATCCAAGGCATACATTGGCCTAACTTGACCATTTATATGGTCTGACCACGAATCTGGTCCATAATTTTATAAAATAATCCATATCTAACATAATAGCAGAATAAACAATGTAAAGCAATAAACAGAATCATAAACAATATTGGATGTTCGATAATGAAATGGTTTCAACCTTCACAAAGGATCAATATGGCAATTTCAAAGCTTGGTTGTTAGGTAATGAAATAATTGGATAACAAAGGAATCAACATTTCAAGGTTTCAAGGATTTGGTCTTTCAAAGTATAAGGTACAATGGTTAGAATATGTAAGTAATTTGGTTCAGTGTTTGGTATTTAGTTTGTATGTATTTGTGGAGTAGTATCGTATATTTGTGATTTGTATTTGGGTATACAACAATCAATGGTTTAGAAAGAATAAGGTTTACGGCTCAAGATCAATCACTGGAATCAGGGTTTAGGGTTCAGTGCTTCAAAGCACTTGCAATATAAAACATGACTATCAATCAACTACAATATATCTCGAGAAAGTTCAGAACACTTGCCTGGTACTAACTTGCTAGACTGCACTAACTTCCAATTACAATTGTCTACTCCTCGACTATCTACTTCCCTTTCCTAAGCCTTGCCTCTTCTGGTCACATAACATAAGTATCTATCAATACTCAACTCATACGATTCTATTCGACATACACTTCTATCTACCCTTCGTTTTACCCAAATCCGATTAACGGATTGAAAGTTATGTTATAAACAAGTAAACACCGAACATATAGACCGACAATCAACCAACAAGTCACATATAGCATATAACACGTTAAACAATCAATGATATATCATTTATAAAGGAGTCTCGGGTCATAAATAGGCTTTCGGGTATTTAAAATGATTTTTAAAATATTTTTCGGAATTAAAACGGGTCGTTGGATCAGTTTTAAAGTAACAAACAGGGTTCGGTTGGTCAAATCTGGCTTCAAAACAATTTTATAATAATTATCGAGCCTTGGAACAATTTAAAATAATATTTTAAAGCTCGAAATTATTTTTCAGAATTTTTAAATCATTTTTAAATAATTAAATCTAATTAAGTAATTAATTAAAATCAATTAATAATTAATTAAATCGATTAATCAATTAATTTTAGAATTAATTGACCAATTAATCAATTAATTATTAATTAAAATTAATTAACTAATTAATTCAGATTTATTTTCGAATTAAAAAAAAAATTGGAATTAAAATAATAATTTTTGAAATTTTCAGAAATTAAAAACGAATTTTTATAATTAAAATAAATGGAGAATATAATTTTTAAACATTTTTAAAACAGGAATCATATTCTTGCAAACTCTGGAAACTTCAGGGACCAAACTGCATCGTCCCCAAAGGTCCAAGTACTAAACTGTAATTTGACAGGGGGTCGCCGGAAAACACCCTGTTTCGCCGGAGAAATCGATCCAGGGATGCTCAGGCCACCACCACCTCCAGATTACATCTACACAACACCAGGAACATAACCATGCCATCAATTCATACTAACAATCCCTGAGTTGGCCGGAAAATGGCCGGGAAGTTCGCCGATTTCCGGCGAACTCGACGTAACTTTAAAATCACAACTCCCTCCTCTACAGACCTCGTCGATTAGCAAGACTTATACGATTCGATTGCAAATATCATAAGGAATACAACCCACCCCTCAAGAACATCTGGTTATCCCGAAATAAGAAACCCCCAAATTCAATTAAGAACATTCAAACGAATTATAAACCCTAGTTTCAAAATTCGAAAATCAAACTCAATTTTGAATATGTTATTGAACTCCAAATCAGTCATATAATATATCAAAATCATTAGGAAAACAAGCTCTACAACATGCAATCATCAAATCATTCAAACAATTATCCGAACAAAAATTCATATTTTTAATCAAAATAATTCGAAAATAAATAAAAATATAGAAAATAAACCTTGATTTCTGCAGTTTGAAACTTGAAAAAACTGATAGAACACTCCGAGACCTTCGTTTTGGTTACTCAAGCTTTGAAAACAGGGATCACTAACACCTTCAACAGCACAGGTTTATGAATATATGAATTTTCTCTGGAAAATTATATAATTACTGTCTGCAAATGATTTTCGGTACGAAATAAAATACGGTAAAGGCTATTTATAATTACGTAAAATTAGTATCCCATTGGATCATTCCGGATACAAAATGGTACGTTTATTAATAAAATTGATCCAAACGGTATCGGTTTTCGGGATAATTATCCAAACCAGTACAATTTGTACTGCGGTCTTGGTCTCAGCGCCTGGTTACACGTATTACGAGGTGATAATTGTGATAGTTTAATAAAAAGATCCTGTTTATCAAAAATACGAGTTTAATTGATTTACCAAAACAAATAATGTATCGAAAATGTTGCGCCGGGACCCGAACAGGACAAACCGTACTCCGGATCGAAAAAGTCGAAACATGAAAAATGCTCGGAATATTGCAATTAGGTTAGGAAGGAGTTCTCGGAAGAGTTTCGGGTTATAAAAACGTAAAAACGAATCACGTCGGTTGGTTCCCGATTGTATAAAATAGTTTTTTAAATACTCGGAAAAAGATTTTATAAAATCCATATATTTCCTATAAAATCATAAATCAACATAAAAATAAATAGGAAGATATGACAATTATTTATATTTTATTTTGGACATATAAAAAATAAAATACTCAATTAATATTATTTTTAAACATCCAAACACATATAACACTTAACAAATAATTCACAGAATAGATACTGAACATACATAATAATTATCTATTAGCAAAAATAATTACACGATATATCCCGGATATTACATCCTTCCCCCTTAAAAGGATTATGTCCTTAGAATCTCCTAAGAAAACAAATGAGGGTACTGTGCTTTCATATCACTTTCTAACTCCCAGGTTGACTCTTCAACCTTTGGGTTTCTCCACAATACTTTTACTAACTTTACCACCTTATTTCTCAATACTTTCTCTCTTTCCTCTAGAATTTCTATCGGACTCTCTACATATGACAAATCTGCCTGAAACTCTATTGGCTCATATTCTATTACATGCCTGGAGTCCGGATTATACTTCTTAAGTATCGATACGTGAAAAACATTGTGAATGTGTTCCATGTGCGGAGGTAACGCCAATTCGTAAGCTACATTGCCGACGCGCTTTAAAATCTCAAAAGGTCCAACGTATCTTGGACTTAGTTTTCCTTTCTTTCCAAATCTCGTTAATCCCTTCCACGGTGATACTCTCAGCAATACCAAACTTCCTTCTTCGAATTCCATATCTCTTCTTGATTGATCTGTATACTTCCTTTGACGGTCTTGTGCTGTTATTAATCTCTTCTGGATAACTTCAACAACTTCCTTCGTCTGCTGCACTAATTCAGGTCCAAGTATTTTACGTTCTCCTACTTCGTCCCAATACACTGGAGATCTACATTTGTGTCCATAAAGGGATTCATAGGGTGGCATTCCAATACCGGCATGATAACTGTTGTTGTAAGCAAATTCAACCAGGGGTAAATGCTCGTCCCAACTTCCTTTGAAATCAACAGCACAAACACGTAACATGTCTTCGATTGTTTGGATCGTTCTTTCACTCTGGCCATCCGTCTGTGGATGGTAAGTTGTACTCATATTCAGTCTTGTTCCCAAACATTCTTGAAAACTCTTCCGAAATGTTGAATTAAATCTTGGATCTCGATCAGATACGATAGACACAGGAACTCCATGACGAACTACGATTTCTTTCAAGTACATATGGACTAACTTGTCGAGTGAAAATCTTTCATTTATAGGCAGAAAATGAGCTGACTTGGTAAGTCTATCCACTATAACCCAAATGGCATCATGATTAGATTTTGTCTTTGGTAATCCAACTATGAAATCCATGGAAATATGCTCCCACTTCCACTCTGGAATCTCCAATGGCTGTAGCAATCCACTTGGTCTCTGATGCTCTACTTTAACTCTTTGACATGTATAACATTTGCTAACCCATTCCGCAATTTCCCTTTTCATATCTGGCCACCAATAATTTTCCTTTAAATCTCTGTACATCTTGGTACTTCCTGGATGGATTGAATACCTTGAATTATGAGCTTCTTGTAAAATTTCGTTCTTCAATTCCATCACTAGTGGAATCCAAATTCTAGAAGAAAACCTAAGAATACCTTGATCGTCCTTTTGCGTGCACAATTCTTCACCTACCAAACGATTTATATCCTGATTTATTTGTTGGGAACCACGGACTTGGGGTGTTACAACGTTTTACGATAAAGATTACGAAAAGAAAATCACCTTGTTAATGGTTGATTCCACGCTCTTCTATTGTATTCCCAAATTCCCTTGAGCGAAGTGTGGCCTCCGTCTTCTCAAGTTATCCTCTCTTCTTGCTCCTTGGTGGTTACAATATGTTTTCACACCCTACCAAGCAAGAAGAGAATAAGAATATATATAGGCTACAATAGGGACCATGGATAATTAGGTTGGGCCTTCTAATTACATCTTGAGCCTTGCCCAATGTAATTAAATATTAATTCAATCCACTAAAGAATTAATATTTGCACTATCTTTCCTAATACCGCAATTTAATTAATTCGGTTCCAATATTATTTGCTTATTAAATTCCCCATGTTTAAAATATCACATGTCCATTAATTAAATAAATTACTGATAATTTATTTAATTAATATCTTTTATCCTTGATCATCCACTCAACCTTTATTTAATTATGCCAGAATAAATTCCACCTGCAGGGTTTCACATAATTAAATCTTTTTGAGCTTTCAAGGGGACATCATTAACCCGAATTTTATCAGGACATGGATTCCTTCAATAAATAATATCCACCATGTATATAATTTCATCACCCAAAATATAATGATATAATTCAAAAGAATTACTTTGTTTATAAATCAAAGCATGTAAATAATATACACGTGTCAATTATTATTTCCGGATTAAGAACCTAAGCATTAATAATAACATAGAATCTTAGTTCTCCTTCTTAATCAGTATTAAGGGAACAATTCTAAATTTGATCCTGTTCAATATACACAAAGTATACTAGTATTATTTATTAGTCAATATAAACTAATCTAAATAATACCACAGCCATACCAGTGGATTGTCCAACACCACCTGTGCTGTGAACCTTATTATATTATATAACCGTATTTAACAATCCAATATTCTGTATCCCATTTGATACTAGATTATTCACAATATATAATATTAGACAACATGTAAACATTCAAATGATTCTCAATTAAACTGGCCAGAAATAAATGTATATACTTCAAATAAATATTTTTAGTATACACTAACAACCTCCCACTTATACTCAAAATATTCTATGTGTACATCAGTGTTTATTTAATCCACTATTATATAAAAATCTATATGTCCATCCATCTGACTCCTATCGCTTCCACATGCTTGTCAAAAATCTTGGCTGGCAAGCTCTTTGTGAAAGGATCTTCTTGGTTGTCTTCTGATGATATGTGAGCCACAACTATATCCCCTCGCTTTACGATTCCTCGTATGAGATGATACTTACGTTCAATATGTTTAGCTGCTTTGTGGTCTCGCGGTTCCTTTGAATTTGCCACAGCACCAGTGTTATCACAATACACTGTCAAGCTCCTAGGCAAATTAGGTACCACATCTAAGTCCAAAAGGAAGTTCCTGAACCATACAGCCTCCTTGGCAGCCTCAGAGGCCGCCACGTACTCGGCATCCATGGTGAAGTCTGCAATGCATTTCTGCTTTACACTCCTCCATATAACGGCTCCACCTCCCAAAGTAAAAACTTATCCCGAGGTTGATTTCCTCTTATCCCTATCTGATTGGAAATCTGAATCAGTATATCCCAAAGGAAATAGATCTGAGGCCTTGTAAATTAACATATACTCCTTAGTCCTTCTCAGGTACTTGAGTATAGTTTTTACTGCACTCCAATGTTCCTGACCTGGGTTCGACTGATATCTACTAACCATGTCTACAGCAAAGCAGATGTCAGGCCTCATACATAACATAGCATACATTAACCTTCCACATGCTGAAGCATAAGGAACTGCTTTCATGCTCTCTATATCCTTAGGTGTCGAAGGACACTGCTTCTTAGATAGAGTAACTCCATGCTTAAAAGGTAGAAAACCTTTCTTGGAGTTCTGCATGTTAAAACGAGCTAATACTTCATCAATGTAGGGCTCTTGAGATAAAGCCAACATCCTTTTCTTGCGATCCCTTATAACTTTGATCCCAAGGATGTATGCCGCTTCACCTAAGTCCTTCATGTCAAATTGTTTGAACAACCATGCATTTACTGATGACAACATCTCAACATTGTTTCCAATGAGTAAAATGTCATCTACATATAGTACTAGAAAAACCACTGCATTACCTTCACTTCTCTTATACACGCACGATTCGCTTGGACTTTGATCAAATCCATATGACTGGACTGCCTGATCAAAACGAATATTCCAGTCTCTAGAAGCTTGTTTAAGTCCATAAATAGACCTCTTAAGCTTACATACCAGATGCTCTTGGCCTTCCTTAATGAATCCTTTTGGTTACTGCATATAGATGGTTTCTTCAAGACTTCCATTAAGAAAAGCTGTCTTGACATCCATTTGCCAAATCTCATAATCGAGATGAGCTGCTATAGATAAAAGTATACGGATTGACTTAAGCATGACTACCGGTGAAAAGGTTTCCTCATAATCGATACCTTCTTTCTGAGTATACCCTTTCGCAACAAGTCTTGCTTTCCAGGCTTTCACCTTTTTATCTAATCCCCTCTTTTTCTTGTAGATCCACTTACATCCAATAGGTTTTATACTTTTGGGTGGTTCCACGAGCTCCCAGACCTGATTAGAATACATTGATTCTATCTCAGATTCCATCGCCTTTTGCCAAAGATCTGCATCTTTGTCTTGTACTGCCTCTTCGTATGTACGGGGATCATCATCATGTTCACCAGAGACCAAGTCTGAAGACTCTCCCAAAAACATGAATCTATCAGGCTGTTGAACAACCCTCCCACTATGACGAGGCACTGGTGCGGTATTAGTGACAGGTTGTACATTTTGTTGTGGTTGTTCTACTTGTACTACAGCTTCATGGGTATTACCTGTCCCTCCCACTAGTTCCTCTAAAACGACACTACTCATGGGTTTGTGATTCATTATATATTCCTCCTCTAAGAATCTTGGATTGGTGCTAACAATGACATCCCGATTCTTCGGACTATAAAATAAATATCCTTTCGTTCCCATGGGGTAGCCTACAAACAATTTTACTTCTGTACGAGATTCTAACTTAGTCGCGTTCTTGTTCAGCACATGTGCTGGACAACCCCATATTCGAATACGTCTTAGACTCGGTTTATCCCCGGTCCATAATTCTAAGGGGGTTTTAGGAACTGACTTAGAAGGTACTAAGTTCAGAAGATAAGCTGTTGTCTCTAAGGCATGTCCCCAAAACGACTTGGGTAAATCTGAATAACTCATCATCGATCTAACACTCTCTAAAAGAGTCTGGTTCCTTCTCTCTGCTACACCGTTCTGCTGGGGTATGCCTGGTGCAGTTAACTAAGATTCTATCCCATTTTCTGATAAATATTCCCTAAATCCTCCAAGCAAGTATTCGCCACCACGATCTGATCGTAGTGACTTGATACTTTTATTAAGTCGCTTCTCCGTTTTAGCTTTGTACTCTTTGAACTTATCAAAGCACTCAGACTTACGGCGCAACAAATAAACGTACCCATATCTAGAATAATCATCAATGAAAGTGACGAAATATTCATAACCACCTCTTGCTTGGATATTCATGGGTCCACATAAATCAGAGTGAACCAATTTTAACAGTTGTTTGGCTCTATTCCCCTTTGCCTTGAAAGGCCTATTAGTCATTTTACCTTCTAAGCAAGATTCACAAACTGGAAATGGCTCCACTGCCAATGAGCTTAAAGGCCCGTCTACTACCAGTCTTTGAATCCTCCTCAAGTTAATATGACCTAATCTCAAGTGCCAAAGATATGTTTAGTTCATACTAGAAGGTTCCTTTTTTTTATTAGAGTTAGTAGATGTGTTGTTCAATTCCCTAAATTGCAGTTGCAGTGCAGGTTGACTAGGATTAATTATATACAAATTGTCTTGCAATGTACCAGAACATATAATTCATTTATTCATCATAATAGAAACATTACGATCCAAACAAACATTATAACCATCCAAAGCAAGTTTAGAAGCCGAAATTAAATTCCTTCTAAAAGAAGGTACATAAAGACAATTGTTCAAAACCAAAATCCTATCAGAACCAAAAGATAAATGAATAACTCCTACTGCAACTACTGCTACTTTCGTAGCATCTCCCATGAACACATATATCTCACCATCTCTAAGCATTCTGGATAGCCGGAACCCCTGCATAGAATTACAAACATGATCAGTGGCTCCTGTATCTACACACCAAGTGCTCGTAGATTTGGCCGCTATAAATGTTTCTATAACTAGAGAAAGAGACATACCAGCATTGTTTGTCTTCTTAGGAAGAGGACAATCTTGTTTCCAGTGACCTGACTATTTGCATCTGAAGCACTTTCCCTTAGGTTTTTTCACACCACCCTGAACTCCCACTGCCTTTACAGCTTTCTGTGTCTGAGCCTTTTTTTCTTCTTAATACCTTTCAGTTTGGAGGAAGAACCTTTCTCAGCCACATTCACTTGAACACTCTGCCAAAATAATCCTTCAGCTGCCTGAAGTTCTGTCAGTAGTTCCGCGAGACTATACTGCCTCTTGTTCATGTTGTAATTCAAGCGGAACTGCTCAAAACTCTTGGACAAGCTCATAAGGATAATGTCAATCTGGGTTTCCCCGTCAAGTTCAGCACCAAGGATCTCTATCTCATTCAGATGTGACATCATCTTGAGAACATGATCCCTTACAGGTGTGCCTTCAGCCATCTGAGTGTTCATTAAAGCCTTTATGGCTACTTGCCTAGCAGCCCTATTCTGATCTCCAAAAATTTCCTTGAGATTAAAGAGCATATCTGAAGCAGTGGCCAAAGACTGATGCTGATGCTGCAAAACACCCGACATTGCTGCCAGAATGTAACATCGCGACATCTCATCAGCCTTAATCCACCATTTATAATACTCTTTCTCATCTTCAGGAGCATCAGCAGCAGGTTGATCAGGCTTGGGTTCATAAGTGCAAAACTTGTACTCCTCAGCAGTCAACACAATGTCCAAATTTCATTTCCATTCAATATAGTTAGGTCCAGTAAGTTTGTTATCCTTAAGTATGGTGAATAGTGGATTAAAGCCCATTTTATCCTGAGAATCATGCATAAAAACATCACATAAGGGTGCATTAATTATTAAGAGCTATTGATTCCTCTAACAATTATTAAAATTAAATGCACTAACATCTAAACACCATAAGTTTCTGGTACGCCACGATGTGTGACATGTATACCACCTAATTTTGTTTAAATGTTACTTCGGTCCTATTACTAAACAATATGCCACGTTGGGGTGGACTATATTATTTTCATAGCTAAGTGTATACCATCATCAAATCTTAAATTATTCGAAATCTATGAAACTTGGTACGCCACGATGGGCGGCATGTATACCTTCCAATATTCATAATTTTACCTTAAATAGAATACTTCAATTCAATATTCATCAATGGTTTGATTTCCAGGTAGTGGAGGAGTCACATCGGTCTCGCTTAATACCCACAGCCTTACAAGTTCGATGAACCCATTTTTGACAAAATCGCCCCATATCAGAAATAAAGAAAATTCGTATTTATTCCTTTTTAAAATTTATTAATTTAAGAAGTTTGTTCTAGTAATTTTTATAGCATTCTAGACACCATAAATTACATGCCACGATGGGTGACGTATATATAATTTATATTCGTCTTTATGTTAAATTACATACAAACAATAATGGAGACCATGGGATTTAATTTCATATTAATTCCCTCTCCCACTTAGAATTTTTATTAAAATTGAGGAATTTTAAAATTAAATGGGGCCCTATATCGTTACAATTATGTTTAACATGCATTCAAAATACACACATAATTTTAGCAACATATAACATTTAATTAAACCAATAAATAAAATTTATGTCCATGTCGTCTTAATTATGTTAAAAATGCAATTTTAAAGGAATTACACACATAATTAACGACACACATAATCAATAAATTTAAAGCAATAAATAAAAAATTAATGGAAAAAATTAAAATAAATTTTCCACTATTATGGCCCTTTGAAAAAAAATCCAGCTCTCGAGAAAAAGATTTCTGCCGCCAGCACCTGTTGCGCATGCCAGACCTGCGTTACAGCCAATCTAGGTGTGTTGCGCAGGTACGGCCTGCGTTACAGCCAAAATAGGCCTGTTGCGCAGGTTCGGCCTGCGTTACCGCCATAACTTCACCTGTTGCGCAGGTCCGGCCTGCGTTACCCCTGTTTCTCCAGATTTTGCACGCGCCAGCCGCCAGTTCCCTTTCTGTTGAGTTTTGTTTTGGTTTGTTCGATCCGAACCAACAGCAGCCCCTTGTTATTGCACAACGGAATAAAAAACCACCGGAATTGATTTCCTATCGCACATAATTATTACAAAATACCCGGAACAATTACAAAAAAATAGATCTAATATAAAACTAATTTTGTAAAATCTATTCTAACACGATCAACCCTCGTGTAAATTACAACCACGATTAAACCACGTGGAAACCAAAACAAAAAATTAACCACGATTAAACCACGTGGGATCCAAACACATAATTAAAATATACATGGCCATAATAGTGGATTACCAACGTGCATCAAAACCAATACAAGCAAAACACTATATACACGCATATATAATTACGACATGGACATTATATCATAAAACGTAGAACCCATTACCAGGCTCTTGATACCAATTGTTGGGAACCACGGACTTGGGGTGTTACTACGTTTTACGATAAAGATTACGAAAAGAAAATCACCTTGTTAATGGTTGATTCCACGCTCTTCTATTGTATTCCCAAATTCCCTTGAGCGAAGTGTGGCCTCCGTCTTCTCAAGTTATCCTCTCTTCTTGCTCCTTGGTGGTTACAATATGTTTTCACACCCTACCAAGCAAGAAGAGAATAAGAATATATATAGGCTACAATAGGGACCATGGATAATTAGGTTGGGCCTTCTAATTACATCTTGAGCCTAGCCCAATGTAATTAAATATTAATTCAATCCACTAAAGAATTAATATTTGCACTACCTTTCCTAATACCGCAATTTAATTAATTCGGTTCCAATATTATTTGCTTATTAAATTCCCCATGTTTAAAATATCACATGTCCATTAACTAAATAAATTACTGATAATTTATTTAATTAATATCTTTTATCCTTGATCATCCACTCAACCTTTATTTAATTATGCCAGAATAAATTCCACCTGGAGGGTTTCACATAATTAAATCTTTTTGAGCTTTCAAGGGGACATCATTAACCCAAATATTATCAGGACATGGATTCCTTCAATAAATAATATCCACTATGTATATAATTTCATCACCCAAAATATAATGATATAATTCAAAAGAATTACTTCATTTATAAATCAAAGCATGTAAATAATATACACGTGTCAATTATTATTTCCGGATTAAGAACCTAAGCATTAATAATAACATAGAATCTTAGTTCTCCTTCTTAATCAGTATTAAGGGAACAATTCTAAATTTGATCATGTTCAATATACACAAAGTATACTAGTATTATTTATTAGTCAATATAAACTAATCTAAATAATACTACAACCATACCAGTGGATTGTCCAACACCACCTGTGCTGTGAACCTTATTATATTATATAATCGTATTTAACAATCCAATATTCTGTATCCCATTTGATACTAAATTGTTCACAATATATAATATTAGACAACATGTAAACATTCAAATGATTCTCAATTAAACTGGCCAGAAATAAATGTATATACTTCAAATTAATATTTTCAGTATACACTAACAATCTCCCACTTATACTCAAAATATTCTATGTGTACATCAGTGTTTATTTAATCCACTATTACATAAAAATCTATGTGTCCATCCATCTGACTCCTATCGCTTCCACATGCTTGTCAAAAATCTTGGCTGGCAAGCTCTTTATGAAAGGATCTGCCTGGTTGTCTTCTGATGATATGTGAGCCACAACTATATCCCCTCGCTTTACGATTCCTCGTATGAGATGATACTTACGTTCAATATGTTTAGCTGCTTCGTGGTCTCGCGGTTCCTTTGAATTTGCCACAGCACCAGTGTTATCACAATACACTGTCAAGCTCCTAGGCAAATTAGGTACCACATCTAAGTCCAAAAGGAAGTTCCTGAACCATACAGCCTCCTTGGCAGCCTCAGAGGCCGCCACGTACTCGGCCTCCATGGTGAAGTCTGCAATGCATTTCTGCTTTACACTCCTCCATATAACGGCTCCACCTCCCAAAGTAAAAACTTATCCCGAGGTTGATTTCCTCTTATCCCTATCTGATTGGAAATCTGAATCAGTATATCCCAAAGGAAATAGATCTGAGGCCTTGTAAATTAACATATACTCCTTAGTCCTTCTCAGGTACTTGAGTATAGTTTTTACTGCACTCCAATGTTCCTGACCTGGGTTCGACTGATATCTACTAACCATGCCTACAGCAAAGTAGATGTCAGGCCTCGTACATAACATAGCATACATTATGCTTCCACATGCTGAAGCATAAGGAACTACTTTCATGCTCTCTATATCCTTAGGTTTCGAAGGACACTGCTTCTTAGATAGAGTAACTCCATGCTTAAAAGGTAGAAAACCTTTCTTGGAGTTCTGCATGTTAAAACGAGCTAATACTTCATCAATGTAGGGCTCTTGAGATAAAGCCAACATCCTTTTCTTGCGATCCCTTATAACTTTGATCCCAAGGATGTATGCCACTTCACCTAAGTCCTTCATGTCAAATTGTTTGAACAACCATGCATTTACTGATGATAACATCTCAACATTGTTTCCAATGAGTAAAATGTCATCTACATATAGTACTAGAAAAACCATTGCATTACCTTCACTTCTCTTATACACGCACGATTCGCTTGGACTTTGATCAAATCCATATGACTGGACTGCCTGATCAAAACGAATATTCCAGTCTCTAGAAGCTTGTTTAAGTCCATAAATAGACCTCTTAAGCTTACATACTAGATGCTCTTGGCCTTCCTTAATGAATCCTTTTGGTTACTGCATATAGATGGTTTCTTCAAGACTTCCATTAAGAAAAGCTGTCTTGACATCCATTTGCCAAATCTCATAATCGAGATGAGCTGCTATAGATAAAAGAATATGGATTGACTTAAGCATGACTACCGGTGAAAAGGTTTCCTCATAATCGATACCTTATTTCTAAGTATACCCTTTCGCAACAAGTCTTGCTTTCCAGGCTTTCACCTTTTTATCTAATCCCCTCTTTTTCTTGTAGATCCACTTACATCCAATAGGTTTTATACCTTTGGGTGGTTCCACGAGCTCCCAGACCTGATTAGAATACATTGATTCTATCTCAGATTCCATCGCCTTTTGCCAAAGATCTGCATCTTTGTCTTGTACTGCCTCTTCGTATGTACGGGGATCATCATCATGTTCACCAGAGACCAAGTCTAAAGACTCTCCCAAAAACATGAATCTATCAGGCTGTTGAACAACCCTCCCACTACGATGAGGCACTGGTGCGGTATTAGTGACAGGTTGTACATTTTGTTGTGGTTGTTCTACTTGTACTACAGCTTCATGGATTGTCCAACACCACCTGTGCTGTGAACCTTATTATATTATATAACCGTATTTAACAATCCAATATTCTGTATCCCATTTGATACTAGATTGTTCACAATATATAATATTAGACAACATGTAAACATTCAAATGATTCTCAATTAAACTGGCCAGAAATAAATGTATATACTTCAAATAAATATTTTCAGTATACACTAACACCATTACCTCTTCTTGACACTTCCTTATCTTCTCTAACAACTCCGGCTGAAAATTCATACTATACATTTTTGCTTCATCAGGCTCGCAAACCCTAATCTCCAATTCCAGTTTCTGAAATTCCTTATATATTTCTTCGGGTACCGATAACACATTTAACTTTCTTTCTGACTCAACGCGTCCGCTACAATGTTTGTTTTACCTGGATGATAGTTAATCGTGCAGTCGTAATCCTTAATCAATTCCAACCATCTCCTCTATCTCATATTAAGCTCCTTCTGTGTGAATATGTATTTCAAACTTTTGTGATCCGTGTAAATCTCGCATTTTTCTTCATATAGATAATGTCTCCAAATTTTCAAAGTGAAAACTATGGCTGCTAGCTTCAAATCATGAGAAGGATATTTCTGTTCGTGTGGTTTCAGTTGCCTTGACGCATACGCAATCACCTTATCGTGCTGCATCAGAACACATCCGAGTCCTTTATGAGAAGCGTTACTATAAATTACGAAATTTCCTTGATCGTCGGGAAGTGACAAAACAGGTGTCGTGATTAATCTTTGCTTCAATTCCTGAAAACTTTCTTCGCATTTATCGTTCCATATAAACTTTTCATTCTTCTGTGTAAGCTTTGTCAATGGTGTTGCAATCCTTGAGAAATTTTGAACGAATCGACGATAATATCCCGCTAATCCCAAGAAACTTCTTACCTATGTTGGTGTTCTCGGTCTTTCCCAATTTGTAATTGCTTCAATCTTTGCTGGGTCCACTTTGATCCCTTCATTACTAACTATATGTCCTAAGAACTGAACTTCCTGTAGCCAAAATTCACACTTCGAGAATTTAGCATATAACTTCTTTTTCCTTAAAATCTCCAAAGCTATTCTCAAATGTTCGGTATGATCCTCTTCTGTCTTTGAATAAATCAAAATATCGTCTATAAACACAATAACAAACTTGTCCAAATATTCCTTGAAAATTCTATTCATCAGACCCATAAACGCTGTTGGGGCATTGGTCAATCCAAAAGACATCACTAAAAATTCATAATGTCCATACCTCGTCCTGAAAGCGGTCTTTGGTATATCTTCTGGCTTAATCTTTAGTTGATGATATCCCGATCTTAAGTCGATCTTGGAGAAGTACTTGGCTCCCTTCAATTGGTCAAACAGATCATCAATTATGGGTAACGGATACTTGTTCTTGATTATAAGCTTGTTGAGCTCTCGATAGTCGATGCACAGTCTCATGCTCCCATCTTTCTTCTTGACAAACAATACCGGTGCACCCCACGGGGATACACTGGGTCTGATTACTCCTTTTTCTAACAACTCTTGCAATTGCTTCGCTAGTTCCTTCATCTCAATGGGCACCATTCTATACGGGGCCTTGGATACTGGTTCCGTTCCAGGTGCTAAGTTGATTGCAAACTCAATTTCTCTATCTGGAGGAAGTCCTGGTAACTCATCGGAAAACACGTCTGGAAATTCATTAACTACTGGAATATCTTCAAGTTTTGCTGGCTCCTGACTTCTATCAATCACATATGCAGCGAAATACTCGCATCCTTGTCGTAGTAACTTCTTGGCTTGAATCATCGTTAAGAACTTCTTTGCTTGCTTCTGGCCCTTGAACGTTACTATCCTTTCGTCTGGCGTCTTCACCATTACCTTCTTATTTCGACAATCTATCTGGGCATCGTGCTTAGATAACCAATCCATTCCTAAGATAACGTCAAATTCTCCTAACTTAAATGATATCAAATCTACACAAAACTTACTACCAGAAATCTCAATCTCACAATTCCCACAAACTTGATTAACATATACACGTTCTTGATTTGCTAATTCCACAGTCATTATTTCTTTTAAATACTCAACTGGACAATTTAGCTTATTAACAAAATCTTGTGAAACAAACGATCGAGTTGCTCCCGAATCTATTAACACTTTGGCACATAAAGAATTCACATTAAGCGTACCTGCCACGACATCGGTATCCTGGATAGCGTCTTTCACAGACATATCAAAAACTCTAGCACTTGGAGTCTCATTCACTGCTGGGGTAGATCCCATAATTCTCAATGCATTACTAACTGGGGTTGGTGCCTTGCAATCCCTGGCTATATGTCCTGGTTTTCCACATTTAAAGCACGTAAATCCAATAGCTGGAACCTTAACTGCTGGATTCCGGATAGGCTGATCCTAGTTTGTTAGCTCTCTCACTGGTTGATTTCGGCACTCCCTCGAATAGTGCCCTTTCTAATTGTACTTAAAACAAACTACATTCAACTTATTACAAACTCCTCCATGTTTCTTCCCACATACATGACAATCTGGAAAAGTTAACCTTAACTGATTCGGTTGACTCACATTGGCTGGACGGTTGCCCTGGCCTCCGTCGCCTGCATTTTGTCTCTTGAAATTAAAATTTCTCCCTGGCTGAAACTTGCCTTTCTTAAAATTTGGAAACTTCCCTGATTGTGACTGACCTTCATTCCCTTCGGACTTTCTCTTCTTACTTTCTTTTTTCCTTCTGTGACATCTCACTCTCTGTCTCTGCAATCATGGCCTTCTATACAACTCCTGCATAGGTATCCAATTCAAAAATGGCTACCTTCCCTCTGATCCATGGCTTCAGACCTTGTTGGAATCTCTTAGCCTTCTTCCTGTCAGTATCCACATATGATGGCACATACCTTGAAAACTCTTCAAACTTACTTTCATAATCCGCCACCGACATATTTCCTTGCTTTAACTCTATAAACTTCAGTTCCATCTGATCCTGAAGAAACTGGGGAAAATACTTTTCTAAAAACAATTCCTTGAACCTCTCCCAAGTAATAACATATGTTCCTTCCAATGTCTTCACAGTCTCCCGCCAATAGGTTGAAAGGAATATGTCCTAAGTCCAATCATGTATTAGGATTTAGGAATAACTTCCTGTGTAATCTGTTTTGATTTCATTGATATTAATAAAAGACTTGTTTTGTTTTTATTACGGGCTTTATCTATTTAAGTGTTTAAATAAGATATACCATAGTTTAGAGTAAAGCTTTTTATGGATTATGATGAGATCATAATAGTGAGACCTAAAAGATGATAACTCTAAACTTAAATAGTTCCTGGTCGTAGGATTACTAACTGGTAATTAATAATCCGCAGAGATCGGTACATACTATGCTTGCTTCATTATGAAGGATGTATGTTCTCATAGACATTTGTGTGGTGACACTATAGCTAGTATGTAGGTGCTTATAATAGAATAAGTTCACTGAACATGACTCGCCCAGCTGAACAACCGATGGAGTTCACTCACGTGTCAGCAGTTGTTCACATAGTGATAGTTGTACAAGTATCCTTAGACTTGAGGTCATCATAGTCATCTTGTGTACACTGAACTATGCTTTGGTTTAGTTCTTAGTCTCCAGGGACAATTATTAAGGCTCTACTGGGTATAGGAATTTGTACACGAAGATAGTGTATGATCAATAAAGGATCTACCCCTTCCAGTGAAGGAAGCGAATGTTCAAGGCTGATCCACTTATGCTAGTTCAGGAATCTCTGGCCAGAGTGAATGAAATTAGAAAGGAGTTTCTAATTTGCATAGAACTAAGCATAGTAAATGGTAAGCAAGTGATTAAATTAGATAGGCTTGACACGAGATCCATGCCTTGTATTTAATCAGGATATTGTAGGGTAGAAGGAGTTTATTGTACGGTAACTATTCACTGAATAGGTTCTTGGTATTCTAAGCAGTGAATTCGTATTATCCGGATAGTCCCGATATGCTGAGAAGTATCCCTCACGATGTAGAATAAATATGATTAATTAAATAATCATATTTAATAAATTAGAGAATTTATATAAATAATGATAAAATAGTTTTATTATTATTTATTTCTACTACCGGCTTAATATTGAACCTACAGGGTCACACCATAAAAAGAGAATGATTTAATGGTGGAGGAATTAATTAATAATGGCTAATAATTATTTATTTATGAAATAAATAATTAATTGGCAAATTTAATAATTGATTAAATGAGATTTAATTGATTATAAATTAATTAAGAAAAGTTCTTAATATTATTAATTAAAGGATTTAATTTTTGGAAATTAAATCAAGAGAGAGAATTATTTCTAAAGTGTTTAGAAAAAGGATTAATAAGAATAATAAATGGGTTAATAATTATTAATATTTTATGGGAAAATTTCAGCTGAAAATTTTGCGTATAAATATAAAATTATAAACCCTATTTTTATTCTAACCCCAATTTTTAGAAAAACCTAATTCTCTCCACCTCCTCCTCCTCCTTAACGTCGTTTTCTTGGTGGATACCGGTGGAGTGCTTCACGTTTGAGGAGCAGCTACTAAGGATCTCCGATCGTTGCTTTTGGATCGCATATTAAAGGTTAGTAATCGATCCCTATATTTTTACCATGATTTATATGCTTTTATTTGGATTTTATATGTGTAAAAGTGTTTTACCATGCCTCCGCTGCGATTAAAATCCAACAATGGTATCAGAGCTTAGGTTGTATGCATATAGATCTGTGGTAAAAATTTCAGAATTTTATGTGCTTGTATGAATTAATTATGATTTTTACAAGTTATTTCATGGATTAATTTTGTCTGATGAGAAATCGTTTCTCAGAATAATTTTGAATGTTGATCTGGGTTCTACAAGTGTTGTAGATCGTCTGGGTATTTTTTTCATAATTTTATGATGTATAGATTATTTATTATGAATTTTTGAAGTTGTTGTATTTAAATTCGTAATTAAATAAACATATATATATATATTATTTGTTAGTATGTATATATATATCTGTACATATCTGCTGTGTTGGGTTCTACTGTTGAATGCACGGAAGAAAAGGTACAGAAAAGACAGAGAAGGACGGCGGCACACTGTTCGAGAAAGGCTGTCAGGCGGCTGCTGCATGCGCGTGTGGCGCACGCGCGCGCGAGGGGGTGTCGCGCATTCCGGGAATGCGTTACACCCTGTGGCGCATTCACGGAATGCGTTACACCTTTTAAATTGCTTAAAAAGGTTGTAACGCATCACCGGAATGCGTTACAGAGCTAGTAACGCGTTCTTGTAATGCGTTACAGCCCGACTGTCCACATTAAATTTGATTTTCTGGGAGTTTCGTAACTCCGTTTTGGGCGTGCAATATACCGTTGGATTCGTTTTTCCAAGACGGATCTAATGGAGTGATCAATTTTAGTTTATATAAAAGTTTTGAACTGTTTATATTTCCGAAAGTGTTTTAAAGCTGTTTTTAACTCTTTTAACTGCTTTTAAATGCTTCATGTGATACATAGAGATGTATAATGCTTAGACTAATATGCTAGATGATGTAACATGTCTACCTTGATGTTTATTCATGTTTATATATGTGATATATGCTTAGTTTATCATGCGATGATAGATTTAGGTGAACTTAAATGAACATAAGGCGTTTGTTAGACAACCTAGTATAGTGAAAGTGTTTCATAACCTTAATAATAATATTATGAATACAATCATGAGATTCTTGTGTTTATGAAACACGTAATTGAATATTAATTTTTGATATGAGAGAAAGGATGATTCTATCAACAACAGATTTCTATCTGTAAGAAAGGGTTATTAAGTGACGCCTCTTGACAATGCTCCACCCGATCTGGGAATCATCTGATTATTGATTATTGATTTGAAATATTTAATTTAAAAGGAAGAATCTCTTTATAATATGATTATTATTGTAACGTAATATAATCCCTCTAAAATTAAATAATATCAAGTAGTAATTGGCCAATGACACAACGGGCTTGTGTCGGTCATAGCCTTCCAACATGATAGAAAAGTAGTTCTTATTTTTGAATCATTGTCGGTTCGTGGTACAGCCGAGGGCTTTGATTTCGAAATAAGAAATAGTTGTCTATTACATAGAGATGTGTACATTGAATAAGAATCTAAAGGTCGGTACGTGCCACAGCCGTGGGCCTTTGGGGACTGATTCAATTGTACGGAATATTGGGTTAGACTTGACTTAGAATATTGAGTTTGTCGTGCCACAGCCGAAACTCAATTATTCAAGAGGCTAAAGTTTGATTAGGGAATAACATAAGATGTAATTGACAAGAGTTATCTGCCTATTGAACATTACATGGCGGTTCGTGCTACAGCCGGGGTCGTGTAATGGAATGTAGGATCCCTATTCCCACTAGCATTATGAATGTTTAATTTTTCACGTAGGGGGTTGAATAAATTAGATAAACTAGTGGGAGCCACTTATGAATAAAGACCCAATTCATATAGTGTTTTAAAATGAAATCGAATATTTGCTAAGTGTTGTTATGTGTTTATCATTTACAGATTTACAATATACATTATGTCTTCTGCACTATCACTCAGGAGCATACTAGATGCTCACAAGTTGACTAGTCCTAATTATGCTGACTGGCTTCGAAACTTGAGAATTGTTCTCAGGATTGAGAAGCTGGAATACGTGATTGACTTACCTAAGCCTACTGAACCTGCTAGCGATGCGCATAATGATGAACATGTTATGTATCGTAAGTGGATAGATGATGCAAATGTTGCTCAATGCATCATGCTAGCTTCCATGAACATTGAGCTACATAAGCAACATGAGCATATGGATGTTCACACTATCCTCATGCATCTACAAAAGTTGTATGATGTGGCAGGGAGGACAGCTCGATATGAGATATCGAAAGAGTTGTTCGGTTGTAGGATGTCTGAGGGATCATCTGTGAATGACCATGTACTTAAGATGATCAATTTGATTGAACGTCTTGGACAACTTGGTTTTGCCATGGATGGGGAGCTGAGCCAAGACTTGGTCTTGCAATCGCTTCCGAGTTCGTTCTCGCAGTTTGTTGTGAACTTTCACATGAATAAGTTGGATGTCAGCCTGCCTGAACTCCACAACATGTTGAAGACTGCGGAATCGAATTTTCCCCCTAAGAAGAGTTCTGTTCTTCTAATTGGTGAAGGTTCCAATCCTAAGAAAAGGAAGAGGAACCCTTCCAAGAAGAAGAAAGTAGGTGAGAAAACGCCGGTTCCACCAAAAGCTGAAGACCCCAAGAGCAAAGTTGTTTGCTTTCACTGTAACAAGGTGGGGCACTGGAAGAGGAACTGCAAGGTTTACCTTGCAGAATTGAAGAAGAAGATGGGTAGTGAGACTACCGCTTCTGATTCAGGTATGTTCATGATAGAAGTGAATATGTCATTAAATCAAATTTCTACTTGGGTATTAGATACCTCCTGTGGTTCTCAAATCTGTAATTTGTTGCAGGGACTAAGGAGAAGTAGGACTCTTGAAGAAGAGGAGGTGATTCTACTGATGGGAAATGGAGCAAGAGTTGCTGCTGAAGATGTAGAATCATTTCATTTACATACGCCTACGGGCAAGACTATTGCTTTAAATAATTGTTATTTTGTTCCCTCGATTGTGAGGAATATTATTCCCATGTTAGACTTGGCTGGATTTTCATTTATTATTGAGAATAATGAATGTTCTATTCTTAGAGATAATATTCTTTATGGACATGGTGCTTTAAATAATGGTCTGTATATATGTGACATAATTTACTTCAGATTGAACAAACTAATAAAAGAAAAGGGATGATGAAAATCTCACTTTATTGTGGCACTGCAGTCTCCATTTAGTAGACATGGAAAAAGGACTGCAAATTTGCTAGGAATGGTACACACAGATGTATGTGGACCAATGTCTAAGCAAGCCATGGGTGGATTTTCATACTTCATTACTTTCATGGATAATAGATCTAGATTCGGATATGTGTTTGATGAAACACAAGTCTGAAGCCTTTGAAAAGTTCAAAGAGTATAAGTATGAAGTGGAGAAACAACCAAACATAGTATTATAACTCTTCGATCAGATCGAGGTGGTGAATACTTTAATGGAGTGTTTCTAGATTATCTCAAAGTAAATGGTATAGTCTCCCAGTGGACTCCTCCAGATTGGTATCTGAAAGGAGAAATCAAACTTTGTTAGACATAGTTTGGTCCATGATGAGCTATGAGAATCTTCCAGTATTCCTATGGGGTTATGCATTGGAAACCTCAGCATACTTACTGAATAAGGTGCCTTCCAAATCTGTTCCTCAAACTCCGTATGAGATATGGAAAGAAAGGAAACCGAGTCTTAAACACGTTAAGATTTGGGGATGTCCAGCTTATGTCAAGTAAGTTGACCCAGATAAGCTGGAATATCGATCCGTAAAATGTAGTTTTGTGGGATATCCTAAAGAGACTTTAGGGTATTACTTTTACACCGATCATCGGGTGTTTGTCTCCAGACATGCTACCTTCTTGGAAAAGGAGTATATCCTTGAAGGAAACAGTGGGAGCAAAATTGAACTTGATGAAGTTCAAGAAGCACAAACTACTACGGATCAAGTGGAAACACCTGTTCTGACTGAACAACCTTTTGTGGAACAGCCCATTCATAGGTCAGGGAGAGTGTCTCGCCAACCTGAGAGGTAATATGGCCTTGTCATTGAGAATGACAATGAGTTGTCGATCATTGATGATGACGACCCTGTGACCTATAATGTGGCTATGAGTAGTGTTGACTCAGAGAAATGGCAAAGTGCCATGAAATCCGGAATGGAATCTATGTATACGGTATACAAAAGAATGATTAGAGCAGATGGCCAGGTGGAGACCGATAAGGCCAGGCTTGTGGCAAAAGGATTCAAACAAAGGCAATGGATTGACTTTGATGAAACCTTTTACCTGTAGCCCTGTTAAAATCAGTTCGGATTTTGCTTGCAAATGCTGCTTACTACGACTATGAGATCTGGCAAATAGCCAGATGGTTTTCTTTCCAAGAGAAATGAAAACCTAGTGTGTAAGCTGCTGCGAACCATATGTGGTTTAAAGCAAGCTTCTCGTAGATGGAACATCCGTTTTGATGAGACAATCAAAGAGTTTGATTTTATCAAAAACGTAGATGAACCATGTGTCTACAAAAGGGTTAGTGGGAGCGCGGTAACATTTCTTGTATTGTATTGAAATAGAGTTGACACACATAACAACATAGCAGACCCACTCACAAAGCTACTTTATGAAAGTCACTTTGATCGTCATAAAGACAAGATGGGTATTAGATACCAGAGTGATTGGCTTTAGTACAAGTGGGAGATTGAAAGGAATATGTCCTAAGTCCAATCATGTATTAGGATTTAGGAATAACTTCCTGTGTAATCTGTTTTGATTTCATTGATATTAATAAAAGACTTGTTTTGTTTTTATTACGGGCTTTATCTATTTAAGTGTTTAAATAAGATATACCATAGTTTAGAGTAAAGCTTTTTATGGATTATGATGAGATCATAATAGTGAGACCTATAAGATGATAACTCTAAACTTAAATAGTTCCTGGTCGTAGGATTACTAACTGGTAATTAATAATCCGCAGAGATCGGTACATACTATGCTTGCTTCAGTATGAAGGATGTCTGTTCTCATAGACATTTGTGTGGTGACACTATAGCTAGTATGTAGGTGCTTATTATAGAATAAGTTCACTAAACATGACTCGCCCAGCTGAACAACTGATGGAGTTCACTCACGTGTCAGCAGTTGTTCATATAGTGATAGTTGTACAAGTATCCTTAGACTTGAGGTCATCATAGTCATCTTGTGTACACTGAACTATGTTTTGGTTTAGTTCTTAGTCTCCAGGGACAATTATTAGGGCTCTACTGGGTATAGGAATTTGTACACGAAGATAGTGTATGATCAATAAAGGATCTACCCCTTCCAGTGAAGGAAGCGAATGTTCAAGGCTGATCCACTTATGCTAGTTCAGGAATCTCTGGCCAGAGTGAATGAAATTAGAAAGGAGTTTCTAATTTGCATAGAACTAAGCATAGTAAATGGTAAGCAAGTGATTAAATTATATAGGCTTGACACGAGATCCATGCCTTGTATTTAATCGGGACATTGTAGGGTAGAAGGAGTTTATTGTACGGTAACTATTCACTGAATAGATTCTTGGTATTCTAAGCAGTGAATTCGTATTATCCGGATAGTCGCGATATGCTCAGAAGTATCCCTCACGATGTAGAATAAATATGATTAATTAATTAATCATATTTAATAAATTAGAGAATTTATATAAATAATGATAAAATAGTTTTATTATTATTTATTTCTACTACCGGCTTAATATTGAACCTACAGGGTCACACCATAAAAAGAGAATGATTTAATGGTGGAGGAATTAATTAATAATGGCTAATAATTATTTATTTATGAAATAAATAATTAATTGGCAAATTTAATAATTGATTAAATGAGATTTAATTGATTATAAATTAATTAAGAAAAGTTCTTAATATTATTAATTAAAGGATTTAATTTTTGGAAATTAAATCAAGAGAGAGAATTATTTCTAAAGTGTTTAGAAAAAGGATTAATAATTAAAAGGTGTTTTAATTATTAATAAGAATAATAAATGGGTTAATAATAATAATATTTTATGGGAAAATTTCAGCTGAAAATTTTGCTTAAAATATACTATTATAAACCCTATTTTTATTCTAACCCCAATTTTTAGAAAAACCTAATTCTCTCCACCCCATCCTCCTCCTTAACGTCGTTTTCTTGGTGGATACCGGTGGAGTGCTTCACGTTTATGGAGCAGCTGCTAAGGATCTCCGATCGTTGCTTTTGGATCGCATATTAAAGGTTAGTAATCGATCCCTATGTTTTTACCACGATTTATATGCTTTTATTTGGATTTTATATGTGTAAAAGTGTTTTACCATGCCTCCGCTGCGATTAAAATCTAACATAGGTGGCCTCATTCTTCAAGTAATATCTCGCAAACTCAACCTTTTGTTCTTCCTTCACTTTCACTAAGGCAAATAACTTCTCTATTTCCTTTAATCAAGCATTTGCTTCAATCGGTTCTAAGGAACCATTGAATTCTGGTGGGTTTACTGCCTGAAAAGTTTTGAAAGTTACCTGGGAATTGGTCTGTCTTTGTTGTTGTTGTGCCAGGTAAACTGTTTGCTGGGCCAAGATTTGGAGAATATGGGCTATTGCTGGGTCTATGGGTCCTGGGTTCACATTCTGGTTTGCATCATCTTGGTTATTATTGTTGTTGTTGTTGGTTTCTTCATTCTGGATATTGGTGCGGGTATTTCTTCTAGGAGGCATTTTTCTATAAAGAATCAAACAACTTATTTAGCTTTTAAATCAAATTGTTTTCATAAAAGATAAGTTTTGTAAAAGAGAAATATCTCTTTTTGAAAACAGTTGTAACAGTTGTACTAAGTAAATTGCATGCTTCTTTACAGAATATAAACAGTTAAGGGAATAGGGTACATGGTATCACAGGGATATAACTGGTGCAATAAATAAGGTAAAGTAAAACAGGTGCAGTAAAGTAAATGACAAAGCTGGAAAAGAAAAGGTACTGATATATATAGATCAAAAGTTTTAGGTAGTACAAGCGTAAAGACGCTTCGGAAGTAAAAGCAAAAGGGTACAACAACTTACTCACTAGTCAGCAGATCTAGCCTATAAATACAACTCAAAAGTCTACTGCTACATACTACACACTACTGTACATACTACATAGTCATAACAACTATGATCAGCATCTCCATCTCTGGATCTCTGACTCATGGCAAGTCTGGACCTCCAATCTCCTCAAGCTCCTCTAGAACCCACTAAGCCCACTCCACTAGAAAATTAGGGGTGATGTCCTCATGTGTAGCCTCAGCAATCCTCACAGCAGCTGCTCTACGAAACACCTGAAGCCTCTCTCTGAGTCGCCTCTCACCACTCCCAACCTCTCTGGTACGCATGATATGTAATAACTCATGAATCTGACCCTGTAGGAATCGATGTTCCATAAGGCAAGCCTCAAACTGATGATATGGGACAGGATAGAAAGAGAACTGAAAAGGTACTCCTGAACCGAATGACCAGTAAAGCCTGAATCAGCAGGTGGAGGTCCTCTGATAGGTGGCCTCATGCCTGGGGGTGGAAGAGCCTGCAGTGGTACGGGCTGCAACACAGGTGGAGGTAGAATAGCCAACATTGGTGGAACAACAGGACGTGGATCTGAGGATGGTACTCCAACTAAGGGCTCTAAGTGATCAGCTGATACGGGGATGAAAGAGTCGGCCATTGCTGCTATCTGAAATCATATCGCAATATAAGAATCTCGAACCATGACGCGAATCATACTAATACCTATTATACTGTAGCACTCAACCTCTCGACATTCTATTTTTCTATTCCTTTCTTCTAATCCTAACCCTCTACCCATTCCCGTCAACCTAGGCTTGTGTCAGTGACTTATAACCTGTAGCTATGATACCAAACCTGTGGCGCCCTCCAAACTCGGGTCAGAAGTTTGGGGTCCACACACACACACTTTATTTATAACCTGCTTATAACAATAATAAAGATAATAATAATAATATGCAGTGACCCTACTTACCAACTACCACAGACCGTAACAGGTTAAAGTATGCACATAAGCCACACACACACTTTATATTACAAACGTCCAAATCCCAACTATTCAAACTCAGAACTAAGTATTAAGCGTTATTACAAACTTTTACAAACTTAAATTATCTCAAAAGATGCCTACAACCTTAACTCGATCAACCTGAACATCTACGCAACACCAGGAACATAACCATGCCATCAATTCATACTAACAATCCCTGAGTTGGCCGGAAAATGGCCGAGAAGTTCGCCGGTTTCCGGCGAACTCGACGTAACTTTAAAATCACAACTCCCTCCTCTACAGTCCTCGTCGATTAGCAAGACTTATACAATTCGATTGCATATTTCATAAGGAACACAACCCACCCCTCTAGAACATCTGGTTATCCCGAAATAAGAAACCCCCAAATTCAATTAAGAACATTCAAATGAATTATAAACCCTAGTTTCAAAATTCGAAAATCAAACTCAATTTTGAACATGTTATTGAACTCCAAATCAGTCATATAATATATCAAAATCATCAGGAAAACAAGCTCTACAACATGCAATCATCAAATCATTCAAACAATCATCCAAACAAAAATCCATATTTTTAATCAAAATAATTCGAAAATAAATAAAAATATAAAAAATAAACACTGATTTCTGCAGTTCTGAAACTTGAAGAAACTGATTGAACACTCCGAGACCTCCGTTTTGGTTACTCCTCAAGCTTTGAAAACAGAGATCACTAACACCTTCAAACTGTTGTTTGATTCTCAGAAAGGTTTATGAATATATGAATTTTCTCTAGAAAATTATATAATTACTGTCTGTAAATAATTTTCGGTACGAAATAAAATACGGTAAAAGCTATTTATAATTACGGAAAATTAGTATCCCGTTGGATCATTCCGGATATAAAATGGTACATTTATTAAAAAAACTGATCCAAACGGTACCGGTTTTCGGGATAATTATCCAAACCAGTACAATTTGTACTGCGGTCTTGGTCTCAGCGCCTGGTTACACATATTATGAGGTGATAATTGTGATAGTTTAATAAAAAGATCCCGTTTATCAAAAATACGAGTTTTATTGATTTACCAAAATGAATAATGTATCGAAAATGTTGCGTCGGGACCCGCGCAAGACAAACCGTACTCCGGATCGAAAAAGTCGAAACATGGAAAATGCTCGGAATATTGCAATTAGGTTAGGAAGGAGTTCTCGGAAGAGTTTCGGGTTATAAAAACGTAAAAACGGATGACATCGGTAGGTTCCCGATTGTATAAAATAGTTTTTAAAATACTCTGAAAAAGATTTTATAAAATCCGTATATTTCCTATAAAATCATAAATCAACATAAAAATAAATAGGAAGATATGACAATTATTTATATTTTATTTTGGACATATAAAAATTAAAATACTCAATTAATATTATTTTTAAACATCCAAACACATATAACACTTAACAAATAATTCACAGAATAGATACTGAATATACATAATAATTATCTATTAGCAAAATTAATTACACGATATATCCCGGATATTACATCTGTCTCCTACAAAGTTGAGCAGTATTAAAACTGAGGCAACTGCTAGCCCCCATACATCTTCTCAAAAAGATGTACTGGCTGAAAAGGCACAAAAACAGTCACTAGATTCATCCTCTCAACAGGGTGCGTCTATTGAAATTTGCCTATCGGCCAAGACATCCTATGTAGTGTCACCACCTCAAACATAAACAATTCTTGATGCACAAGGATAGGTTACACACACAAAGGATGAGTTGACGGAAATAAGAGTTTTGACCATTTTAAGGTCATATTCGATTGTTCAAGGTTCTGTAATGGACCAATTGCCTTTCCATGTGTTAGGAGATGATACCGATCCAACAGCCATATATCTATCAAATCAGTGTCTACCTCCCCAGGCTTAAATCCCCTGGATGTATCTGGGGATAGGGGATCTGACATAGGTGCAGATCGACAACTTATTGATAATGATTCAGATATTACCTGATGAATCACAAGGAAATGTCTTCACAGGAATTAGAAGGAAACTTTGATCTTTATGCTAAATTCTTTGGATTATTGTTTACCTTCCCAGAGTTCAAATCTGGAACCCTAAAAGGGAAACTAGCAACTTGTAGATTATGACTCAGATTCATCTGACGAGTCTAACAAGGATGGGGATTTGCGAACTCCCATTGCACCACCTGTGACCTCTTTAAGGATGGCTAAGGTGATTTTCCTTGCAGGTACATCTGGATTTTGGAGCTATGAGAGGAGTGATACACTTGTGAGATTGAGTGTAAACACAAGTGGAGAGAAGAGTGAAATACTTGTGAGGTACACAAAACAGAATCACACACTCACAGTGAGGAAGACAGACAAAAACCATATCACATTCCATATCCCTAAACATGGTTCTTGATACTTCGAGTCTCGAATCTGTTTATGATTGGAACCTAACTCTTAGGGACCTAACATTTACAGATTGGATTAGAATACTTCGGGACCTAACAAGTTGGGAGCTAACAATTGGTGATCTCAGAGTTTGAAGGTATAAGGAGTTGGGAATATTGGTTAACAGGATGATCAACAGTGAAGCCATCTTGCAGAATTTCAAGGGACATGGTTGATCAGACTGTGACTTGTTATTTCTTTTCCAACCAAGTGAAATATGAGAACTCCTTCAGATGATATCATACATTCCTTCTCTTAGGGGGAGATAAAAGCTTATATAATAGTTTGGAGGATTCCTCAACTAAGGGGGAGAAATAGCAGGCATGAGGAAAAAGGTAATGCACATGTACAGTACTACACCACGCCATTGTTGTTTGTAACTACGGATCTCATTGTACGGGAGAGTTGGTAACACAAGGTGATTTACTAGTAATCAGAAGAAGTGGTTTGGTTCATCACTATTCTTCATAAGGGGAGAATTTGTTTTCCAAAAGGGGAGTACCATTGGTTTTTATTTGCGGATCCTATTGTACGGGAGATGTGGTAAACGAAGGTGATCTCCTTTAAGCAGTTGATTCTCATAGGGGAGAAGCAAGAGAGATATGTGCTTCTCAACAGGAAATGTGGTTGTACAAAAGAAGCTACTGATGATTACTTCAAGACTGAGAAGTGTTATCTGGCAGAAATTTGAAGAACTAAGGGAATGAAGATAAAACTACTTGAAGATCAGTTCAGTGCTAGAGGAATAAGCATCTTTCATTTCAGTTGCACAAGAAATCTGGAAATGCAGTATTTGATCCATAAAACCAATAGCATTATTTACAAGTCCCGGTACATTACTTTTTCTAGTTGTTAGTTGAGTTATCCTCTTTATTTAATTTGTTTGTTAGGTTTAATAATCAAATAGGGGAGATTGTTGGTGAGACTGCGTAGCTGTATGAACAGTTACGTGATAACTCAACACGAGAACAACACTAGAACATGACAGGTTTATAATACTACGTCTACACAAGAAATCAGAAGAAATAAAGACAATGCAAATACAAAGAATCAAAAGATTAGAAGAAAGCTTAAAGTCTGTTTACAGGTCATTAAAAGAAGTTCATTAATATGATCATGCCTCAGTGAAGAATAAAGATTAAAGACTTTCAGGGTTTCATAAATGATAAAGATTCAGTGTATAAGTGATACCAGAAGATTTCAGTATATTGGCATTGATTGAAGATGGACAGTGTATGAAGCATAGAAATATGAAGAATTGAAGATATGGTATAGCCAGAGGTTAAAGAAGACAGCTACGGTCTTGAAGTTATACTCACTGACAGGAGTTCATTTATATGTTCAAGCATCGGTGAAGAACAGTGAATAAATATTCAAGATTGTAATAGCAATGAAGACGTTGTCTAAAGTACCATAAAGAATTCCAGTGAAAGTACATTTCTTAATTGACAGTCAGTGTTTGAAGCAATAAAGTTGAGGCAAGCTTAACAATGTAATCAAGGCTATAATACGAAAACCTGAATCGAGGTTAGTCGTCTGTGAACCAGACCAGTTGCACTAGGCGTCAACAGCTCGTGAAAGGAATCTGGGTATTATTTTTAGAAGAATTGTTAAGTTGAGAAACACACTTGGATTGAACGTTTATCTGTTAAAGTACGGGAAGAGGTGCGCGTGGTATACAGCTAAACAGCTCAGGGGACTGGCGAAGCTCAAAGTTTAATTGTTAAATTAAATATATTTATTTAGTGGACTTCAATATGATTTATTTAATAAACTTAAAATAATTTATCTTATAAACTTTAAACAAGTTTATTTTATAATAATAAATTATTTTATTTATATAAGCTATATTTAAGTTTATTTTATAGATTAATTTAGTTACAATTTAAACTTAAAAAGAAAAAAAAAGAAAAAAATACAGAAAAAAATAGAAAAAGAAAAAAATAGAAAAAAAATAGAAAAAGAAAAAAAAAACAAAACAAAAAGAAAATAAAACAAAAAAAGGAAAAAGAAAGAAAACAAAAAAAAAGAAATAAAACAAACAAACATGTACATGTAGTTTGTTTTGTTTTTAGTTAAGTTTTGCTTTACAAGTTATACTAGTAGTATACTATTCCCCCCTGGTCGCCACAGGATGTCTTGTATTAGTTTTGTTTTTAGTACAAATATATGTACTAGTAATAGTAGTTGGTCACCATAGAGAGCTCCCTCCTCCTGTACTTCATGTGGTCGCCACACAGAGCAACACTACTCCCTCCTGTATCACCTTGGTCGCCACAGAGCAAGCACTCCTTGTCACCACAGAATTCTCTGCCACTACTTTATTGTACGTTCAGTTTATTTATGTGGTTAAAATTGAGCCACACACTTAA
Organism: Apium graveolens; assembly: GCF_009905375.1. Classification (NCBI taxonomy): domain Eukaryota; kingdom Viridiplantae; phylum Streptophyta; class Magnoliopsida; order Apiales; family Apiaceae; genus Apium; species Apium graveolens. Next base: position 205,389,149 of record NC_133653.1, read on the forward strand.
ATTGAATATAAAGACTACACTCAGCAGCAGATCAGATTCAAGCTATTGGATTAATTTTCTGTTCATCTTCTCTCCCAATAGAGGTGAAATAGCAACAAAGATTTTCAGAAAAGCTCAAGCTTTTTGTATATCCGTTTAACTTCTCATCGGAGTAACGTTATAATGCCCGATTTAATTCTTGTATATTCTTAGGGGCATTATAATCTTTACCCGGTAATTAAATCCTAGTATAAACAAAAGCTAGATCATTGTATAGGATTTGATTTGTAAATATTTGTAGAAGCTAGGAACTTTGTTGTTCTTAGATTGTAGCCAGTTAATTTATTTACCGGAGTGTAGCAACACCCCTCGAGGATTTATATACAAATATATATTTCCCCGAATATCTTGTGTTCCTCATTTTATTGTTCCAAACACTATTTCTCTCAAGAACACGAAACCACTAACCGAGCACTAAATCTATATCAGCTAAATATTCGAAAGAATTTTTAATTTAGTGATTATCGTATTCAACCCCCCCCCTTCTACGATAATTCGAGACCTAACACTCCATGTGGAAACACAGTTTTGATAACAAACGGCCCTGACCACCTTGACTTCAACTTTCTAGGAAAAAAAAGGAGACGAGAGTTTAACAAGAGAACTTGTTGCCCCGGCACAAATGATTTGAGCACTAGACCCCTATCGTGCCACCTCTTCACTTTCTCCTTATACATTTTGTTGTTTTCATATGCTTGAAGTCGAAACTCGTCGAGTTCATTCAATTGAAGCATCCTCTTCTTTCTAGCTGTATCCAAATCAAGATTCAACTTCTTCAAAGTCAAATACGCTTTATGCTCTAGCTCCACCGACAAATGACACCCCTTACCATAAACCAGCTGAAACGGCGACATTCCCAATAAAGTCTTGTATGCTATTCTATATGCCCAAACAACTTCGTAAAGCTTCAAAGACCAATCTTTTCTCGATGGACACACAACCTTCTCTAAAATTCACTTGATCTCTCAGTTAGATACCTCAGCTTGACCATTCGTCTGAGGATGATAAGCCGTAGCAATGCGATGATTCACATTATATCTTTGCATCATAGCAGTGAACTTGCGATTGCAAAAATGCGACCACTCATCACTGATTATGACTCTTGGAGTTCCAAATCTTATGAATTTCTGCTTGTGAAGAAAATTAAGCACTACTTTCACATCATTCGTTGGCAACGCCTTAACTTCAACCCATTTCGACACATAATCAACCGCCAACAAGATATACTGATTGTTACAAGATGAGACAAATGGCCCCATGAAGTCAATTCCACAAACATCGAAGACTTCAACCTCGAGAAGAACATTAAGAGGCATTTTATCCCTATTAAACATATTACCCACACGTTGACATCGAACATATTTTAAAACGAACTAATGAGCATCTTTGAACAAAGTTGGCCAAAAGAAACCTGCTTGAAGAATACGAGATGTCGTCTTTTCTCCACCATAATGCCCTCCGTAAGTCGTTGAGTGGCAATCTCGCAAGACCCCCCCTGTTTCGCTGTAAGGAATACATCTCCTGATGATTTGGTCAGCTCATTATCGAAAAAGAAATGGCTCATCCCACATATACCACTTCACTTCATGCAGAAACGTCTTCCTTTGAGCGTATGTCAAGTCAGGAGGCATGATATTACTCACAAGGTAGTTCACAATGTCTGCAAACCACGGTTCTTCCTCTTGCACTCCAAACAGCTGCTCATCGGGAAAAGACTCATTTATTAATGACTTATCTTGTGAAGTAGCAATTGGATCCTCTAAACACGAGAGATGATCAATGACTTAATTTTCAGTCCCTTTTCTGTCCTTGATTTCTAACTCAAATTCTTGAAGCAAAAGAATCCATATGATCAATCTACGCTTCAAGTCCTTATTGAGATGAGATATCGAATTACAGCGTGATCAGTGAAAACTGTCACCTTCGTCCCAAGCAGATAAGATCGAAATTTCTCAAAACCATAGACAATAGCCAAAAGTTCTTTCTCCGTAGTAGTATAATTCAGTTGATCACCATTTAGGGTCTTACTAGTAGACCACATGAAATATGTTGTTCTTTCTCTGCCCAAGGACTGCTCCAACTACATAGTCACTTGCATCGTACATCATCTCAAAAGGTTCACTCCAAACAGGTGAAGTTATGATAGGTGTCATGATTAAACTCTTCTTTAAGAACTCAAAAGCATCCACGCACTTGTCATCAAACTTAAACGGGTCATCCTTCTCCAGAAGATTGCACAAAGGTTTAGTAATCTTTGAGAAGTCCTCGATGAACCGCCTGTAGAAGCCTGCATGACCAAGAAAACTGCGAACTCCCTTAACAGAAATTGGTGGGGGAGATTTTTGATGACCCCCACTTTGGCTTTGTCCACCTAAGACCCTTGTTAGAGACCTTGTGCCCAAGAATAATGTCCTGTCACACCATAAAATGACATTTCTCCCAACTGATAACCAGATTGGTCTCAACACACCTCTTGAGAACGTCGCCTAGATTATGCAAGCACTTATCAAATGAATTGTCAAACACAGAGAAATCGTCCATCAACACCTCCACATTCTGACCAATCATATCAGAGAAGATAGCCATCACGCATCTCTAAAATATGGTCGGTGCTCCACATAACCCAAAAGAACCCCTTTGAAAGGCGAAAGTACCAAATGGACAAGTAAAAGTAGTCTTCTCCTGATCTTCTGGAGCAATGAAAATTTGATTATAACCAGAATAACCATCCAGAAGACAGTAGTACTCATGCCCAGCCAATCTGTTAAGCATCTGATCAATAAACGGCAGAGGGAAGTGATCTTTTCTCGTGGCCTTGTTCAGCTTCCTGTAATCCATGCAAACTCTCCACCCCGTGACTATTCGTGTAGAAATAAGCTCGTTCTTCTCATTAGCAACGACTGTGATACCTCCCTTCTTTGGTACACACTGAACTGGACTCACCCAAGAACTGTCAGAAATGGGATAGATGATCCCTGCATCCAGCCACTTAAGGATTTCCTTTTTCATAACCTCTTTCATGATTGGATTTAGCCTTCTCTGTTTCTCAACAGTAGGCTTGCTTCCTTCCTCTAGCAGAATTTCATGCATGCAATAAGAAGGGATGATTCCCTTGATATCTGCTATAGTCCAATCAATTACCGATTTGAATTCTCTAAGAGTTCTCAAAAGCTTCTCCTCGTCGCTACCTGAAAGGTCAGATGCAATAATAACAGGAAGAGTAGATGCATCACCTAAAAATGCATACCTCAAATGTTCGGGTAAAGGCTTAAGCTCAAGAGTAGGGGCTTCCTCAATATATGGCTTGAGGCGCTTAGGAGCTTTGTTTAACTCCTCTATTCCCAGATATTCAAAAGGCATATCAATCTTCTTCTTCCAGGGAGAAGCATTCAGAAATTACAACTTCGTATCCCCTTCATCGTCTTCACTATCGGAATTCCCCAATAAGGCCTTCTCTAAGGCATTAGACCTTAGCAATTGATCAAGTTCCGAAGTAACCACAAAATCAACCAACTCTACTTTTAAGCACTCCTCATTTTCCGTAAGGAATTTCATAGTATTGAACATATTAAAAGTTACATCCTGGTCCATCACTCGCATGGTGAGCTCACCTTTCTGCACATCTATCAAGGTTTGACCAGTAGCCAAGAAAGGTCTTCCCAAGATTATGGGAATCTTCTTACCCTCCTTGAAATCAAGAATTACAAATTCAGCAGGGAAGATGAGTTTATCCACCTTGACCAAGACATCCTTCACAATACCTCGCGGATATGTAATAGAACGATCGGCCAACTGTAAGGTCATATAAGTAGACTTTGGATCAGGCAAGTCCAACTTCTTGAAGATTGACAAAGGCATCAGATTGATGCTAGCTCCCAAGTCACATAGACACTTGTAAAATGACACCTTTCCAATGGTGCATGGAATAGTGAAGCTTCCAGGATCTTTACGCTTCGAAGGCAATTTTTGTTACAGCACAACACTGCATTCCTCCGTGAGAGCAACGGTCTCTAAGTTATCAAGCTTCACCTTCCTAGAGAGAATACCTTTCATGAACTTCACGTAACTAGGTATTTGTTCAAGAGCTTCAGCGAAAGGTATGTTGATGTGAAGTTTCTTGAACACCTCCAGAAACTTCTCAAACTGCTTATCCAGTTTTTTCTTCTGCTGCCTCTTCGGAAAAGGAGGTGGAGGATAGATCTATTTCTCCCCTGTATTACCCTCAGGAGGTGTGTGCTCAACATTAATCTTCCTTGGTTCCACTTCTGCTTCCTTCTGCACTTCTTCTTCTTCAGCCTCAACTTCAGATTCTAGAGTCTTAGCTTTTTCAGGATTTGCAACCTTACCAGACCTCAATGTAATTTCCTTAATATGCTCCTTAGCTTACTTCTTGCCTGGCACTTCAGTATCACTCGGAAGCATGCCAGGTTGACGATTCAGTAATGCATTAGCAATTTGCCCAATCTGATTCTCCAAGGTCTTAATAGACACAGCTTGGCTCTTGCACATGAGCCTCAACTCCTCCAATTCGAATTTTTCATTAGCTTGCGGTAACTGCTGAAGCTGAAGTTGAACTTGTTGCCTAAGGGCATATTGCGGTTGCTGAAAACCAGGAGGGTTATACTGCTTTGTTGCGTATGGCTGATAAGATTGTTGCACCATATTCTTATTATTACTCCATTTGAAGTTATGATGATTGCGGTTATTTGGATGATAAGTGGCTGAAGCTTGTTGCTGTGATCTCTGAAAGTTGCTCACAAATTGAGCTGATTCGCTAGAAATAGCACACTGCTCAGTTTCATGTGCCCCCGCACAAAGCTCAGAAACACTAGTGATTTGATTAACTCCATAATTCGCCAAAGAGTCCACTTTCATCGTCAAAGCTTGAAGTTGAGCAGCTATAGCAGTAGCTGAATCCACTTCCAGAATTCCTGTTATCTTACCTTGTAACATTCTTTCTATAGGATTCTGGCATTCATTAGCTTCCATTAGCTCAATAAACTCATAAGCTTCATTATAGCTTTTGGCCCATAAGGCTCCACCAGACGCTGCATCGAGCATAGGTCTAGACTGAGCGCCCAAACCATTGTAGAAACAGTTTATAATCATCCAATCAGGCATACCATGATGTGGGCACTTCTTTAGCATCTCCTTATATCGATCCCAAGCCTCACACAAAGATTCTCCAGTTTGCTAAGCAAACTGAGTAAGAGCATTCCTGATTGCAGCAGTCTTCGCCATAGGAAAGAATTTTAGTGAGAAAATTTTGAGCTAGATCCTCCCATTTGGTGATAGACCCTGGTGGTAGAGAATGTAACCAACACTTTGCTTTATCCCTCAGAGAGAATAGGAAGAGTCGCAGCTTGATAGCATCTTCAGGCACCCCATTGAACTTGAAAGTGTCGCAGATCTCGATGAAATCCCTGATGTGCATGTTGGGGTCTTCTGTAGGAGAACCCCCAAACTGAACTGAGTTCTGTATCATCTGAATCGTGCTTGACTTGATCTCAAAAGTGTTAGCCGAGATGGCTGGTCGGATGATGCTTGACTGAATATCATTGATCTTAGGCTGAAAATAGTCCATCAGAGCCTTAGGATTTTCTGCTTGATCTCCCATCACTACTAAAGTTGGTTCCTCGACTTTCTCTTCTTCTTCTACTTTCTCTTCGTCCTCAGAAACTTCCCTTCGAATCATTACAGCTTCTTTCTCGGCTTGATCCAGAGTTCTCTTACGAGCCCGCAAACGCGTATGCATACACGCTCGCTAGAGTACCTGAAACACGATAAGGAAAAGAGTAAATAAGTAACACTGTCCGAGTCAATGTACTTTAACGATCACTGATGACAAACACATATACTAAAAGTTAACACCGTGTTCCCGGCAGCGGCGCCAAAAATTTTTTAGTCGCTAAACACGCGCTATAATTCACGCAAGTATACGCGTTCGCAAATAGTATAAGATATAATTCAGATTCGTTCCCACAGAGACTGGTTTAGGTTAACTTTGTGATTTATGCACTTATGCAACAATGATATGGCTATTATTCAATGCTAAGACGAATAACAATTTAAGTTTTGATTATACTAAGATTAACTATTGAGAATTATACTGAAGAACATTAACTAAAGAGAGTTGAATAATATATGACACAAACATGGGATTCTAACTTCATCTCTTCTATATATAATCGGAGAACAAGGGTATAATTTCATGAGATTAAAAAGTCTCATTGAAAAGACTAAATTACCCCTGTTTTTAATATTTATATAAAATATATGATTTGTGGGAATTGAACTCAAGTTATTTCTTTCAACTATAACACTTATTACCACTACACCATATTGTCACATGTGCTTTTTATCATACACATAATATGTAAGTGTGCTAAATGAATATGTTATTTAACTTTAAAGATACTTACTTGAATTCCGCAAAAAAAAGGATAGTTAGTTGAATATTTGTACAGTTAATTTTAAAGAATTGAATTTCAGATATAAAATTAGGCATAGTACATAAATGGATTATTATCTTATTTATTAATCATTTTTTAGTTTGAAAATATATCTCATATATTTTTAACATATTTTTCTATTATAAAAAGTAATTAAAATGTACATATATAATTTTTTTTTTAAATATTGAAAATAGAATCGCTTATATATAAATAATCTATATTGGTATTACATATTTAGATAAGTTCGAATTATAATGAGTCAATGCATTTTAGTTATTGACCCATTGTTCAAAAGATACTCGAAATTTGACTACATGACTCGGCCGAAAAAAATCGTCACATTCTACGTTTAGTAAATTTAAATTACAAGCTCAGCGAGAATATCTTACCAATAATGTGAATTTTTTAATATCTTATGTTAATATAAATTAATTTGTTTGAGGTCTTTATAGGATCAACTCAATTGATTATTTATATTAAAATTACTAACTTGTAATATTAAATTTACTAATTTTGGAATTTGTCCCAATTTTAAGAATATTTAAAATTTGAAATGAGATCTCACTAGATTTGTTAAAACTATGATGATATATTAAATCGATTTATGTTTCATTTTTCACTTTAAAAAAACTAACTTTTTAAAAAGAATTATTTTAGATAAGCAATATTCATTGATCGAGATAATATTGTACAAATATTTTGAATTATTTTAATATTTTGAATTATTAAAATAAAAGTTATATCTATACTATATTGTAGCATTTGATTCAATGTATTTTATATTATTTAAGGAAAAAATATATATTATTCAATAATTTGAATGAATTAACCAGTTCAACTGATATTAATAAAACTTTATCGAACTGAAATTTTTTAATTTTAGAAGAATAGTATAAAATGTTATCAAATTATTATATGAAGAAATATTAAAGTCGTAATGAAAAAAACTTAAAAACGGTTTAAATAACGATATAAATATAATTTTTCTTTTGAATTCTTGAAAAAAATCATGATTATCTATAATAAGTCTTAAAAATATATAATTCATTTTTATGTTACAACCATAATTGATACCTGGTTACGTAAACAATAGATATGGATTGTTTGTCAGTGATAATGTGAATACCATATATAGATTATAGCAATTTATTTATTACATAATTTTAATTTTTGAATAATTATAAATGCATGTTATTTAAGTAATCAATTATCTCACTAGATATTAATAATGATTATACATGTACATAAATCAGATATTTAGCATATAAATAATTAAAACCATCATAATTTACTAAGAGATGTAACATACAATAATTTAAATGCTAACACATACATACATATAACTTAATCTTACTTTGTTAACAGTGGTGTAACTAAAAAACTAACATTTTCTCATGCATACATACGTTGAATTTTAAAAACTAATATTTTTCATTAAAATCAATTTTAATATTAACAATAATGTAAATTTTACATTATTGTATATTATGATTACAAGTCATTCTGAATTCAGTTATGCATTTATTATCTTTTTAAATTGAGTAAGTTAATTGTAAGTTAGTAGTGAACTTAGTAATAATATAGAGTAATACATATAGTTTATTTAAATAAAATTCAAGATTTTGGTCAACTCGAGACAATAAAAAAGTATTCTTCTATTCTTTCAGAATGTAATCATTTTAAAAGTATTCAACATATATGTTAATTTATAAATTTTTATTTGTAAACATATTAACGGCATTCTTCAGATTAAGTTAAATTATTTATTTTAAATGTACACTTACTACCCTGTTTATATTCATTCATTAAATATAAATAACGGGTATGATAAATATAATATAATAGTAGTTGAGGGAATATTTACTCCTAAAACTGAGGAGGCATTCGAAACTCCTAATGTTATAGAGGGGACATGGAACTTGTTGGAGAGAAATTTTATCTCAATTTCTTCAAAATTTGACTGATATTGTTGGAGTTGCTCTACAAATATTATAATTACATGATGCATAAAAAAAACTCTAGAAAATGACCCGTGCCTCGCACAGGTTATTATGCTAGTTAAGTAATATATGACACAAACATGGGATTCTAACGGTTTAATGCACAAGTTACCTATCATGATTACACAGGGGAAGTAAGATGGTTAAAATTACCTACGAATCATGCATAACAATAGCACATGAACCTATGCTAGCATGGCAAGTTCTAAATCCTTAAATTCACTGTCGCTTCATTAAGAATTAACAAGCTATCTTATAAATTTGCGATGCTCATAAGACGAATAAGCATACAATCACCACACACTAAGGCATCGAAACAAATCAACTAAAGAAATTCATAAATAAATCCGCTAGAACCCCACGATAATGATTAGCCCATAATCGGACTCATCATCAACGTGGGTTCCGATGAAAGTATGGTATAATAAATGTAGTCTTTATAAATAAATAATAAACCAAGTATGAAATCCAGAGTATTAGGTTCAACAAAACAAGAAACGAGCATCCAAGATTAAAACTTAGAACAAAGATTCACATGAATAAACTAAATCTTCTTCGCCTTCGTTGAATTGTGCTATAGGTCTTCTTGTCATCTTCTCCTTAAGCTCCGTTACGTCTCTCCTTATAAAATATCTTTTATTTAGGTATATATAGCATCCCATGCAAAGTAGAAGTCCTCCAATCAGAAGCTAAGTAGAATCAGGATTTTAACATCCCGAACCGGCGCGGCCGCGCGCTTGATCAGTGCGGGCGAGCTGCGACTCTGAAGTTTGGGCGCGGGCGCGCGCTATGACAGCACGGGCGCGTTGGTCTCCTGGATAAAATTCTGCTTTCTTTCTTTTCTTACTGCAATGAGTTAGCTTCCCGAGCTTTATTCCTTGGACACCATCATAACACATTATTAGCACCAAAACAATGCTAATTCACCTGAATTCCGGATTAATGCCTGAAATGCAAAAACACTAGAAAATACATTAAAACACCAACAACTTGAGTACAAATACACCAATTCAAAGCTTAATGGAGTGTTATAAAGTGTCATAAATTCCACTCAACATAACTCTCTCAAGAAAGAAGCTGAGTTCTTTATCAACAAAGAACCTAGAAATTTTTAGCAAGACATACTTGATTAAATTAAGTGAGTTTTGAAGATACTGTGTTTATGTGCATGTTTATTAATTCTGTTCAAACATTATATCTCTACAAGTTAAATTGCTTCGTTCACCATATCCAAAATAGTTTTAAAAAACTTAAAAATATTAAAAACACATTCACCCCCCCCCCCCCGGGTGTTGTATTCATTACCTAACAAGTGGTATTAGAGCAAAATCTGAAAGCAAACAGATTAAAGATCTTGGAAGAATGAATACACAGAAGCTTAGCATTATCAAGATCCCTACCTTTGACATATCTAAATACACATTATGGAAAAAGAAAATGATGATGTTTATAAGGATGACCAATCTATTATATGTTCAGATTCTCAAGAATGGACCTTTCACCCCCATGGAAAGAGTTGAGGAATCTATAGATGGAGACATTGTCATTACAGCTCATTATGCCCCTAAGGATCCCTCACAGTACACTAAACCTGAAAAGGAGAAAGTCTCTCTGGATAGTGGCTTACAACTGATTTTAATAGAGTCACTTGACAATGTAATGTACAATAACATTATCAACTGTAACACAGCCAAACAGATCTGGGAGAAGATAGAAATTCTATGTGAAGGAACAGAGGAAGCTAGGTCAAACTAAAGAAGCATTTTGGTATCTCAGTATGAGGGTTTTATGGATAAACCAAATGAAGGAATTACTGAAGTTTTTGAGAGGTTCAATAAATTGATAAATGACTTGTAGCTATATGATAAATATTATGAAGCTGAGGAGGTTAACCTAAAGTTCCTGCTAGCTCGTCCTGGCCATCTTGAACAGAATATATTAGCCATTAGAGAAGGAAGAGATCCAAGCAGAATGATTTTGGAAGTTCTACATGGAATCTTGAAAATTTATGAACTTGAGATGCTACAGAGAAAGTCATTGAAAGCACACCTTGGACATGTTGTTGATGGTTCCAGTGCTTTGATTGTACATGAAAGAGAAGAAAGTGAAGATGAGCAAGATAATCAAGTTCCAGTTATTCAAGATGTGGAACAAAAGAACAAAAAATCTCAGAAGCAAGTTGTGTTGGAGCTGGAGGAAGATGAATACCACACCTTGGATGAGCTAGATGAAATAGACCAATCCATGGCTTACTTGGCTAGGAAATTCTCCAACATAAGAGTCAAGAAGCCAAGGTTTTTCAAAGGCAAAGGACAATCTTCCAACAACAACAATTGGAAACCAAAAGCTCAGTATAATTCAGCTAGCAAAGGTGGCTACAAAACAGGATCCGTGGACAGATCAAAGATAAGGTGCTTCAACTGTGATGAGTTAGGTCACTTTACTACTGAATGGACCAATCCATGGCTTACTTGGCTAGGAAATTCTCCAACATAAGAGTCAAGAAGCCAAGGTTTTTCAAAGGCAAAGGACAATCTTCTAACAACAACAATTGGAAACCAAAAGCTCAGTATAATTCAGCTAGCAAAGGTGGCTACAAAACAGGATCCATGGACATATCAAAGATAAGGTGCTTCAACTGTGATGAGTTGGGTCACTTTACTACTAAATGCATGAAGCCCAAAAAGCTGAAGAAGGATAAAGCTTACTTGGAGCTGGAAGCAAAGTATAGCGCTCTCTTGAAGAAACAATCTGGAAAAGCCTATATTGCAGAAGGGAAGAGTTGGGATGACACTGATAATGATGATGAGGATGAATAAGTTGGAAACTATGCACTAATGGCTTTTAAGCATGGAGAAGCATCCACTTCAAAATCAGAGGTACCAACTCTAACCATTATTGATTTAAATGCTAGTCAATATAAGGAGACTGTGGAAAAGATAAGTGTAGAGATGTTTCATATACATACTAGCATGGTAGAAGCTATTGAGGAGGTCAGTAGGCTAACAAAAGCTAATGAGAAGCTTGAAAGTGAGAAGCAAAAACTTGATCTGCTGCTTGTGGAGCTTCACACAGTCAAGCAAGAAAATAAATATCTGAAAAACAAGCTAAATTGTGCTAGTGAAATTGAAGCTGCGTTAAGGGAAAAGTTGGAAAAAAATGAAGTAAAACTGAAACTTACAGGAATACATCTGAGTTGGTTGGTTTGTATCATGAGAAGAGCATGCCATATGCTAACATAGCTATTGGTCTTGATTATGACATTTTGAACAACAACAAGAAAGTGGTAGGTGATAAAGAAAAAATAATTTGAAAGTGAAGATGTCTCAGCTATGCTGAAAAAGGTTGGTTCACCTATGTTCAAAGTATGTGAAGTAAATTTCAGTGAAGAAGAGTTGATCATAAAGTAAGAAATTGTTGATGAAGACAATGAAAAGAAAAATGAAGAAACAACTCCAACTTCCAAAGTTGAAATTGAAAAGAAGCTCATGATCAACCAGGATTCCAAGACACCTGTCAAGGAAGTTAAAACTGAAGATGCAAGAAAGAAGAAGAATATAAATTGGAAGATTGGGATAAACAGAAGCAATAATTTTGCATTTGTTACAGATGCTCCAAGAAAACAATGTAAAAAATGTGTCTCTGTGAATTATCTAACTCACTTTTATAAAAAGGTTGTTAGCAAGCCAATGGAAGGAGCATGCAAGTAAAATGAAGCAAATGCAAATGATTCCTACTCATTAAGTGACAAGTTTGACTGCATCCCTTGCAACTTGAAAGTGATTAAGAGGTTCCATAAGCTGAGAGTAGACCTCAAAGAAGTGAATATTGGGTCTGTATCAAAAAGGGAGAATGCACAACAGTCCATGAACACTATTTTTTCTGAATCAACTCATTTTAATTCTGCACATTTTGTAAACAAGAAGAAAGTACCAAATACTGCTTGTGTTACTAAACACACTTAATCCTCATTGTGTGCAGGCTAAAAAGAAGAAAGTCATATGGATCATAGACAGTGGATGCTCAAGACATATGAATGGTGATATGGCCATGCTATCACAATTTGAGGAGAAGGCTGGCCCATTAGTGACTTTTGGAGACAACAACAAAGGTTTCATAATGGGATATGGCAAATTAATTTCTGAAAATGTTGTCATTGAAGATGTAGCACTGGTAGCTGGTCTTAAAGTGAATCTTCTTAGTGTCAGCCAATTTGCAGACAAAGGATTCAAGGTTTCATTTGACAAAGGAGAATGCACTTTTATCAGCAAAAAGACTGGTGAAGTTGCTCTGAAAGGAGCAAGGAAGGGAACCTTATTTGTTGCAGACTTGGACTCAGCAAATAAGGATGGAAATTGTTGCTTCTACACTAAGGCCTCTGTAGAGAAAAGCAAGTTATGGCATAAGAAGCTGTCTCACTTGAATTTCAAAGCAATAAACACTCTAGTCAAGAAGGAGTTAGTGAGAGATATGCCAAACCTGGAGTTTGCTCAAAATAAAGTCTGTGATGCTTGTCAAAAAGGAAAAATGAAGAAATCAAGTCACAAGAGTAATATTGTGAACTCCATAAGTGCGCCTTTGCAACTTATTCACATGGATTTATTTGGTCCAGTTAATGTCCTTTCAATTTCAAGAAAGAAATATGCACTTGTGATGGTGGATGACTACTCAAGGTACACATAGGTAGAATTTATGTACTCAAAAGATGAAACCCCGCACATCATAATTGAACATATCAAGAAGATTGAAAGCAGGCTGAAGATCATGAATGTGTGAAAAGATTGAAGAGTGACAATGACACAGAATTCAGGAATGCAATCTTAAATTAATTCTGTAAAGACAAGGGCATTGTTCAGGAGTTATCATCTGCAAGAACACCTCAACAAAATGGGTTAGTTGAGAGAAAGAACAGAACACTAGTAGAGGCTGCTAGAACAATGCTGCAAGATGCCAATTTTCCAACTAGTTTTTGGGAAGAAGCTGTCAACACTGCATGCTACACTCAGAACAGGTATCTCATCAACAAGAATCTTAGCAAATCACCCTACTCAATCTTATCAAGAAGGAAGCCTATTGTAAAACATCTTCATGTGTTTGGAAGCAAGTGCTATGTTCTAAAGGACAACTCTGAATATATGGGAAAATTTGACTCCAAAGTTTTTGAGACAATTTTTCTGGGATATTCATTAGAGAGAACTGCCTACAAGGTATATGTGCTTGAACAAAAGAAATTTATGGAAAGCACAGATGTTACTTTTGATGATGACAAGTGCCCAGGCTTGGAATGCCTTGATGAAAATGAAGTTGAAGCCCTAAAGTTTGAAAATCTCGACATTGATTGTGATTCTGAGGATGAAGCTGAAGTCAACATAAATCTCAAAATTGATGAAAAGTCTACTGATCAAGTAAATCATGAGAATGAAAGCTCATCTCATGTACCTGAATTTGATAGCACAAACTCAGGGGGAGAAAGAGAAGAAGATTCTGCAAGTCATGACAATGGTGAAGAAATTGCAGAAAACTCAAGTTAACAAACTCACACCAGAATGTGGGATATAAGTCACACCAAAGAAGCAATTATTGGTGATCCAACTATTGGAGTGAGGACTAGAAGTGCAACTGTAAATGAATGTCTACATGCATATTTTCTTTCACAAGTTGAGCCAAAGAAAACTGAAGAAGCTCTACTTGATCCTAATTGGATATCTGCTATGCAAGAGGAGCTAAATCAGTTTGAAAGGAACAAAGTTTGGGAATTGATTCATGCACCAAAGAACAGAAGTGTAGTTGGAATAAAGTGGGTGTACAGGAACAAAATGGATGAAAATGGAATTGTCACCAGAAACAAAGCAAGGTTGGTTGCAAAAGGTTACTCACAAGAGGAAGGAATTGACTATGATAAAACTTTTGCTCCAGTTGTAAGACATGAAACAATAAAGATCTTTTTGCATTTACTGCATACTCAAATTTTAAAGTGTATCAAATGAATATCAAGAGTGCTTTCCTTAATCATGAGTTGGAAGAAGAAGTTTATGTGCAACAGCCACTTGGCTTTGAAGATCCAGAATTTCCAGATTTTGTATACAAGTTGCTCAAGGATCTCTATGGACTAAAACAAGCACCTAGAGCCTGGTATGACACACTGTCAGAATTTCTACTGAAACATGAATTCACTAGAGGAATAATAGACAAGACACTCTTCTACAAGCTACATGGTGGTGATATGATCCTAGTTTAGATTTATGTGGATAATATCATTTGTGGATCTACTAATGAAAAGCTGTCAAAGATTCTCTAATATTATGCATAGTGAATATGAAATGAGTATGATGGGGGAATTGAGTTACTATCTTGGACTTCAAGTCAGTTAAAGAAGTGATGGAATCTTCATCATCCAAACTAAGTATGTCATGGATTTATTGAAAAATCTGGGATGGTTGATTGTTCACCTGCATCTACACCTATGTCTACAGCTACAAAATTGGATGAATATAAAAAGGAAAAAAAATATAGATATCTCAAGCTATAGAGGAATGATTGGATCTATGTTGTACTTAACTGCCAGTAGACCAGACATCATATTTGCAACATGTCTGTGTGCAAGATTTCAAGCCAATCCAAAAGAATCACATTTGATAGTTGTGAAGAAAATTTTCAGATATTTAAAGGGGACTCCAGACTTGGGATTGTGGTATCCTAAGAGAACAGGTTTTGAAGCTGTTGGATACACATATGCATATTTTGCTAGATGCAGGGTTGACAGAAAGAGTATAAGTGGAAGTTGTCAATTTCTAGGACAAAGACTTGTCTCCTGGTATAGCAAGAAGCAACAATCTGTGTCAACTTCTACAGCAGAGGTTGAATCCATAGCTGTAGGAAGTTGTTGTGCTCAAGTGCTTTGGATTAGAAATCAGCTATTGGATTATGGTCTAGTGTTGAACAAAATTCATATCATATGTGATAACACTAGTGCTATATTCACTCTAGAACAAAGCACATTGATGTAAGGTACCATTTTATTAGAGAACATACTGCAAATGGTACCATTGAGCTAATTTTTATTCCAACAAAAAAACAGTTAACTGACATTTTTATCAAACCTTTGGATGAAGCAACTTTCACCAGAATTGTTGGTGAAATTGGAATGTTAAATTCTTCATCCTAAAGGCAAGAACTCGGCTAAATATATTGCAGCAGATTAATTTCTAAATGAATTAAAATAAATTTGATTTAATTGGGAAATTATCTAATATATAATTTATAAATATTTCATAAATATCTGTATATTTATTTTTCAAAATTCAAATTTAGCTTGGAATTCTTCAATTCTAAGAAAACTGTCTAAAAGTTGATTTGCATTTTTAATATGTAAAATTAGCACAAGGCAGAATCAAAGTAATCAAAAGTATATAGAGAACTGAGTTCTCGATAAGTCTAACTGACTTATCGACAAGTCATTTTGAGACTTCTCGAGTGAGTTATCGATAATTCAATTTTCTGACTTCTCGAGGGACTTCTCGATAAGCTTCATTATGACTTATCGATAAGTCATTGTAGAGTTCTCTATAAGTGTTAACTCGCATAGTTCTCTACTAGTATAATTTTAGACTTATAAATAACTTAGAACTGGGATAATTTAATTTAATAAATTATTTTGGTAAAATACTTTTGATAAAATCATTCTGATTTTATTTTGATTTATTCAAATAAAAGTTGGAAATAATTCAGTCCATTTAGGATAAACTGGGTATTTATTTGACATCTCGATAAGTCATTTTCTAGTTCTCGATAAGAGTCAGGAAAATGACATATCGATATGTATCTATTTTCTCAATATGACTTCTCGATAAGCAAATTCCAAATGTTTACTTTGAGTTGTCGATAAGTTATTTACCTTTTACTATAAATACCCAGACCTCTCGACATCCACCTCTTTACGCCTTTGAGAACTCTAAGTGACCTAATCTTTTAAATCCAAAATGATTCATCTCTTGTTTCAAGCTCTTTCTCTCTGATTTTTCTTACCCATTCACTTTTACTCAACTATAATGGCACTAAACAACATTAGAGCTGAAATCCCCAAGAATGACACTAACTACTTTGCTTTCACAGATGCTAACCAAGCTCTTGATATTTTCAAGGGGTTTGTTAAGTTTTTATCTGAGTCTTATCTTGCAGGAGCATTAACTGCTAACCCAATCTTTTACTTGGATGTTCTGCATGAGTTCTGGACAACAGTTATGGTGAGGACAGTTATGCATGACAATTCTGTATTTATAGTGGTGAATTTCTCTATTAGAGGCCAACAGGTGGAGTTCAATGAGAAAAATGTGAATGCAGCTTTGGACATTCCAACTGAGAACATGGTGGAGGTTCCTACTCAACAAGAACTGTATGAGTTCATGAATTTTGTCATTTATAGTGAGAAGATTAATCTAGCCAGTCTCAACAAGAAATAATCTAAGGAGAGAGTGTTCTTTCTTATTTGACTCAATCATAAGGGCCTTCACTTGCAGAAAGACAGGCTATGACAACATATCAAGTGTTGTCCAGAAGTTGGTGTACTCCATAGCCTACAACAGGCATCTGAATGTGGGCTTGCTAATCCTTGAAGAACTGAGCACCAGGCTCACAATGTCACTAGCTGCACGAGGTAAGGAAATATTTTTTCCTAGGTTTATTATGTCCACTTCAAATTATAAGGTTAAGGACATACATTTACTTAATGATATTAATAGATCATTAATAGGCAATTATAAGTAAGTAGTCAAAATTCTATTTGGATCACTTACTACAAAGAACACAATACCTGTAAGTCTTAGAATTACTCCTTTTATGTGGAGAGATTCAAGACTTACCCTTACCCCATGCCTGATATGAGGTCTCAAGGTACATCAACATCTAGTGCAACAATGGTCCCTGAACCTGTTGAAGAACAAACACAAGAACACCAACAGGGACCTTCCACTGCTGAGACTCTTTCTTCTATACCATTAGAAGCTAGGAAACCAACCACGTCATTCTCTCAATAGGGTGGAGTGAGTAAAAAGAAGAGAAAGCAGGAAACCCTGTGAATCATTAATGAGAATGGTGAGGAACAAACAGAACCTGAGTCACCCTTGGTCAAAAAGACAAAGAAGGCTAAATAAATTAAGCTGACCACTCAAACCACCTCTGCATCCTCTTAAAAGGGTGTAGTTGAAAAAGAGGGATAAAAATAGACTCTAGGGGCATCCTCTCAACAGGGTATCTCTTTTGAAAAGAGCACTTTTCCCAGTGCACCCTGTACAGAGTCTACACAAACACTTGAACAAATTCAAGTGTATGGAAGGAGAAATAAGTATGGCACACACAAGGAGAGTACATCTCTTGAAGCTCCCTCATTCATTTAGGGGGAGCTTCCAAAACTCAATTCTGTCATTCAAAATCTTATTTCTAAAATTATTTCTTCCTACAATGAAACTCTTTACTCTAGTTCTCAAGAGTTGACAACATCAAGTGACATGGTTCAAGAAACTGTGTTCACCACCCAGGAACCTCATTTAGTTGGTGAGAGGCTACATGCCGGGGTAGACCTTGATGACACCAACACAAACATAGGGATTTCATCAGTTTTCACTAAAGACCCTATGATAGATACAAATGCACCTTCATGTGCAAATCAACCTTCACATGTTGCTAAGTTTGAGGGTAGTACTCCTGAGGGGGAGCTATCTAAATCCTCTCCAATTCAATTGGAGGTTCCTCTTGTGGGAATAACTCCCCTCACAACCATAGCTGAGATTGCTCTCACAGTTGAAGCTAGGAGTTCAATTGTCAATGATCCTGCTATGAGGGAGGCAAGTACAACACTTTCAAGTGACGGTATTTTGAAAAAAAACACAAGGGTTTGAAGCTAGAGTACGTGACAGTAACCTAGCTAACTACCCTTTAATTTAAATGGAGGTTCCCACCACAAGCATGGAACAACAAACTGTCATAACCACAGCTCGGCCTGTGAGTCAAACTGTGACATCTGTTACAGGTGGCTATTCTGAGACAATTCCATCAACTTCCAATTCTTCACAAAGAACATCCCACCCTATCCAACAGTGGCCGCAGAATGCTCTATCTCAACCAAGCACTATGGATGATCTTTGTATTGATCAAATCTTTGGTCTTGCCAACATCTCACAACACCTTCTCACTTCAGACATGAGCAATCAAGATTATCATACTATTCTACTCACCTACAATGAAGATGTTGAGAAATAAAAGCAGAAAATAGTCAATGAAGCTGAGCAAGATGGGAATGTGGATGCTTGGTTATCAAAAGACTTCACTTTGGAGATGGATCAGGTCTTGGCAAGGTTTAGAGATGAATATGGTACTATATTGGGGAGTAATGCCAAGGTCCTGACTCCACAAGAGGTCTATGATGCAGTCAATGAAGTTTATAAGGCTCAACTCAAAACTTTTCACCTATTTGGTAAAGATCTAGAATTAACATTGACTGGTCATCAAGACAAGATCAGAAAGCTGGTGAGAGAGAAGATGGAGGAGATTATTCCTTCTCAAGTCAAGATCACTTCAAACCAACATTTTGTTGACCAAATGGAAAGATTTGATCTGACTTTTGTAGATACAAATGTCAAAAATCTCAGAAAATCTTTTATAGCTTTGCATGAGGTGGTTCAATAACATATTGCAAGTTCCAATGATACAAAACTCAAGTTGAATCAGCTTCACCAAAGAAGATATGAGCTTTCAGCACTTCTCATGGAAGGAATCAAAGATGTTATGCAAGCTACTTTTGGTACCTCATTCTCCTCAAGCTCCCAACCATAATCTGCAATATCATCAAATCTTCAACTTCAATCTCTCCAACAAGTTTCAGCTCTGCAGTCTTCCAGTAATTCACTCATAACTCAGGTGCAAGCTCTCAATTCTCTGGTGCAGAGTCAACAAAATTGATCTCAAGGCCTTGGTAGACTCCCATAAACACCTTCAGATGCAGAACTCAGTTCACTTGATAGCTATCATGGGTGCTCTAAATGTTCCTCTACCTGCACTTCCTGAGCTTGTGAGGCCAGAAATACCAACTCCCCTACTCATTCCTGTCAACAAGACTAAGGGGGAGATAGAAGCTAGGATTCAACAATCCAAGGATTCTGGTAAATCAAAGGAGACTAGCAAATTGGCATCAACTCACACTGGTCAAAGCTCTTCAAAAGCTCAATTATCTAAAGATGTTAGGAAAAACAGACTTCTAAAAGCTGTAGAAGGACCTTGTCAAGATCAAGAATTTAATGAACTTCTGTCAGTCTTAAGAATGTCTCTTCACAATAACTATGTAATCTACAAAAGAGCATTGACCAACAACATCAACTTTATCAGGGCGGTGATTGTCATAGTTGATAATTTTCTGGAGAAAAGGATTATTGCAAATGTGAATGACTGTGGCCTGGACAGAGGTCTACAGGTGTCTCTCTCCAATCTTCAAAAATTGAGAGCATCTGAGCTGGATGTAATGATTGATAAAGTACATACAGTAATTCCAGAGGACACCCAACTGCTAAAGGAACTCAAGAATGCTCAGATAGTTGCTTTTTCTGAACCCTATCTTTACCCAAGTAAGGGGATTGCCTACATCTGTTCACAATCCAGAAAATACAGATTCTTCATAGTTCCAAAGAATTGTGTAAGAAATAATGTGAGATTGATAATGACCCTTGAATCTGATGTCAGACCAAGATAAACAAGAAACCTGAAGATGAGGAAATGATCAGAATCTTGGGGAGATATCTTCAAAATGCAGAGACCATGTTGCCAACTTCACAATTCAACTTAAAGGAGGACAAGGATGATGATGAGCAGAAGCATGATGATCAACCACCTTCTGGCTCAAATCAAGTCAAACTTCTAGAGCAACTGGTAGCAAAGAAAAGGAAAGAAGATGGGAAGAAGGGATGAAGGGAGATGATAAGAAGAAAAGTGAAGAGAAATGAAAGAAGAAGAAGGAAGATAGTTCAGAACCATAAAAGAAACCCCTACAAATTTAAATCAATTAAGCGCAATCCTCTAATCCAACAAATTCAAACACTATACCACCTCAAACCTTTAAGGCCAAATTTCTGTACAAACAAACTGCTAACGCCTTACTGAAAATACCAATCACCTCAAGCCAAACCTCTCTAAAGAAAATCTCAAACCTACCTTCTTTTAAGCCACCAACCAAAACTCATTACAAATCTGTTGGAAGAAAATCAAAAAAAATGCAAGTTACTGAGAAGGACATCTGGAACTGGTTTATTCAATAAGATTTTCTACCTCTAAACTTGTGCATAACAGATGAAGACTACTTTCAACAATTAGCTGAAGAAATGGTTAAAGTTTGGGTTGTATCTTTGAGGGAAGTAAGAATCTACTATCAAGATGGATCATACACCTTACTTGGCAGAAACTTAATGGATATATTTTCAACCACAGAGATAAAGAGGGTGATAAGCTTACTGAAGGATAAGGATACTGGTACAATGGCATGGAGGTCTGTATTGGCTGTATGGTTGATAGTAAGGGAAGAAAGAAGAGCAAGAGAAAAGGCTGAAAGAGAGGAGAAGAAAAGAAAGTATATTGAGGAGATAAAAATGTTTATACAAAGATCTGAAGAACTCAAGGCAAAGGAGATGAGCAGAATTACCAAGGATGGACAATTTTTAAACATCAAGGTTGGCAGATTCTCAAGAATTAGGGTTGGTTTCTTGAACAGTTATCCGTTAGATGATAAGCTCAAGCTTGTAGAAGCTCTAAGATGGACACCAATCATAAAGGAACTGGAAGTACTTGTAGAGTTAAAGGACCTCATTAGAAAAGAAACAGGAGATGAGAAATTTGTCTGATGAATGTATCTTTTAAACTCAAGAAATCACTTAATGCATAAAAGTTGTATTTCTGTCAATTCTTATGTAATGTTCTATTGTTCATTGTAACTTGGGGTTAGTCTTGTTACCGGACATGAATTTATGATAAGCAATCTTCTCACAAATTGGGGGAGATTGTTGTATAAGATATGCTTGTACTATAACAAGACTAAATCAAATTGACAGCCCTAAGAATTAGTTGTATGATCATCTAAATTTATAGTTTGTACTATATTACTTGAGTCTGCAAAAATGTCAAAGATTAGACTAGAGTATTTTTCTGTAAATAGTCTCAAGCCTAAGAATAAACTCTGGAAAAAGATCAAGACGATCATGCCTCATGAAAATTGTGAAGAAGTTTGGAGTTGAATAAATCTATTTTGGGAAAAATATTCTAAGTCAAGATATCTACAAGTCACAGATCAAGTCATATAGAGAAGTCATTCGAGAACTACAGAATGACTTATCGAGAAGTCCAAAATAGCTAATAGAGAAGTATCAGAGATATCGACAAGCCAAATGAAGACATGAAGATTGGAGATATCGACAAGTCATTTCTATATTAGAGAACTCATAGATATCGACAAGCCAAATGAAGACATGAAGATTGGAGATATCAACAAGTCAAAATGCTTATAGAGATCTCAGAGATATCGACAAATCATTTCTACATGCAGAAATTTGGAGACCTCGACAAGCCAAGTTCACTTATAGAGAACTCAGAGACC
The DNA here is from genome assembly GCF_009905375.1 of Apium graveolens. Taxonomy (NCBI): domain Eukaryota; kingdom Viridiplantae; phylum Streptophyta; class Magnoliopsida; order Apiales; family Apiaceae; genus Apium; species Apium graveolens. The sequence goes on from NC_133653.1 coordinate 205,411,270, forward strand.
TCGACAAGTCAAAACACTTATAGAGAACTAAGGGATCTCGATAAGCCATTATACTTATCGAGATGTCAGTTCTCTATAGTTCAAACTGGAGATCTCGGTATAAACCTCAAGTACAGAATGCAGACTAGTAAGAGATCCAAGATTGTCAATCGTGAAAGGCATATGTCATAGCCTATTTATTTATTCGAGGATTTAACTCAACTCAAATAAGAATGTAATAAGTAAATAGTGGATCTGTCGTCAGAGAGATCTCACAAAGTAACATCTGTCAAAGGGTTAAGGAACATTATTCATCTACAGACTTGAAGACTTAATTTACTGGAAGAAGCTCAAGAAATTGAACAAGCCTCAATGATATAAATCAAGATTGTGGATTTAATCAAGTGACAGAGATCTCGTCAGGGTATCAATTAGTTACAAGGATTTAGTCTGAAGAAAATCAGAGTATCAAAGTCAAGACATGAAGAAACGTCACGGAAGTTAGTCACTCATGAACCAGACAGTACATCGAGTGTCAACATTGAAGTGGTGGAATTGATTCATAATTTCAGTAATTTTCAGAAGATATTCAGAAGAATGGATGATGCTCAAGATTAGTATTAATTCTCTATTAATTAATTAAGTCATATAATTTAATTAAGAAAATAAATTATATCTGCAAAGATTAATTTATTGATTAATTGAATTAATTGATTAATTAATTCAAAATTAATATTAAGGATTTTCAGGATTCTAATTGGTTTAAAATCTATTTAAATTCAAACAAGACAAACTAATTGTATTAGTATGACAATCGGTATGACAATCAATAGTCATACCGAAAGTCATGATAATTTATTTAATTATCTTGTTAGAATTTTTATTAGATTAAAAATCTGTTATTAATTTCAGCAAGACAATTTGATTGTACTAATATGACAATCGGTATGTGTTATTTCTAGAGAACTAACAATGAGATTTACAGAAGGGGGGTTGAATGTAAATCTCAAAACTTTTTCAAGTTTTGAGCAGTTTATAAAGACTGTGTGTTCAAGATGAACAAGTGTGTGAATTGCTTTAAGCTGATACAGACAGATATATATTCAAACACAAATGTAAAGAACACAATACACCTTTAAAAACTTTTCTGGTGGATTTGTTGTTCCACCAGAGATGGTATTTCAGAAATTCTGTGATCTAAGAATTTGATCACAGCTGCATCCTAGTACAAACTAGATAATTTTTCTCTCAAGATTTTTCTAAACAGCTCTGGAAAAATTCTTTTCTAATTACTAGCTACTACTTGGTTTATATATTACCAAGTTTACAAGTGAAGACAAGGATATAATAAAATAATAAAATAAGATCTCCACTTGTTTCTTCTCCAGTTCACTCCAGTACTTTGTTGACTTAAAGTCTCTTTATACTAGAGTAGAACGGCTGCTTTTTCTGATGTTCCTGAAATTAGGCTGCCACATTTCAGTTATCTCTGTTCACCCACGTGCCTCTGTTTGTAGGTACAACTACCACTTATCAACGGTTAATCAACAGAACATCCGTTGAAGCTTTCATCCGTTGATGCACTCATCCGTTGAAGGATGTTATCCGTTGAAGCTTTAGAGACATCCGTTGAAGCTTAGCTTCTCATCCGTTGAAGGTCTTTAAGTCATCCGTTGATACCACTTCATTTATACAAAATTACAAGGCATGAAATATTTACAATTGGCCTTCCTATCTGCATATCTTCTAGTAGTCAACATGACTCATAGTTTCTCTCAACTTCTAAGAATTACATCTTAAATACAGAGACTGAAATATGCTACAACACTAGACTTATTTCTAAGTAAAGCTACACCATCAACGGATAGCCAAAGTGGTCTTATCCGTTGAGGCTACAGACACTGAATTTCTACTTAAGTGTTTTGTTAAACATATCATCAAACTAATGCACATATATTCCTAACAATCTCCCCCTATTTATGTCTATAAGAATTGTAGGCATAAATTCAGGGTTAATCTTGATGATAACAAAACACTTAACAGATATATGAATTGAAACTAAGTAGAAATTTGAAAATGCTGCAAAAATGTATGTACTAGGAGGAAATTGAAGATTTACAGTATTTCCAAGGATACTCCTTTAGCCTGAGCAAATCATCTTTTTCTTCTTTGTTCCCTGGTTTTCTTTCCTAGCCCTTTGTCATTTTCCTCAATTTGGAGTTGGAGTTGTCTGAAGAATTCAGCTTCATCTTCAACATTGATATCCAACTTAGATTGCATTTCCTTGAGAGTTTCATTGCTGGCAATCTTGAGTTGGTCTTCAAGTCTGAAAAATCTTCTGACTCCTTTATCATCTCTAAATTCCATCAACCAATGAGGTGATTTGTGAATTGTAATTCCCCTTTCTTGAATGAGTAAAGTCCTGGGTAAAGCATTGGGCTCCCTCCAATTTTTCCTTATATTGGCAATCTTGTTGAGAATTTCAGTCTTGGCAGTTCTGGTAAGGCCAGAATCCTTTTGTATAGCTGAAAAGACTCTAATCAAGGTAGAGTAGCCTTCATTCAGAATCCTGTGGAGAGGCCATGTTCTTTCCCCAGCTCCTTTGTATCTGAACACTAATCTCTCTGGTAGCTGTCTGTAAGCAGCTATTCCTCTTACATCCTCCAGCTCATCCAGATAGAGTTCAATGTCTGAAATTTCTTTTATGTCACAGATGTGAACATAATCATCTTTAGAAATGGATGGCTTAGGCTTAGGCTTTTGTTTTTGAGTGAATTTCTTAGAGGTTATGGGAGGTGTAGATTTGGGTTTTCTTTTCTGTTTCTTTGGTAGTGGAAGAGTGGTTAGAAAGGTAGGCAATTTGATGGTGTCCCAATCAATAGGTTCCTCTTTTGGAATGATTGGTTCACCATGGATGTTTATAGTGGGATTAGCAACAAGAGGTTCAGGTATGGAAGGTAGTGGTTTAGATATAGATTTGGTTACTTCAGTATTATCTTCACTCCTTCTATGTGCCTTGGCCTTTCTTCTGTTTCCCTTCTGCCATTCCTCTCTTTCTTCCATACTCTCGCCAAATATACTCCCAAAAACCTCATCTAGGTTTGCAATCTTGTCTTCACCCCTGACTTCAATTCCTTTCTCTTCTTCAACTTGACTTGACTTTAGCTGTTGTTCAAGCTTTGCTTGTGCTCTTTTGTCAGCCTTTAGTTGCTTGACTTCTTCCTTCTTGGCTATTGAGAATTTGGGATGTCCTTGCATCACACATATGCTCTTTCCCTCTCTAGAGATAATAGCCCTATTTCTCCTTACAGCCTCATCCATGGTCTCTTTGAGATAAGCAATACTCCTACCTAAAAGCTTGTTCTCATCAGCTTTTGGAGGAGGAAAGTCCACTTCTTTTAAAGGATTCTTTGTAGAGTCCTTATTGGATCTTTTATTGGGCTTGAGAATTATAGCTTGTAGTTCTTTGGAAGAAGCTTCTCCATCCTTATGTCTCCCTACTGGCTTGAGCTCCATGTTGATTGGTTCAATCTTTGTGCTATATTTCACAGATGTTGATTTATCTTGTGTAGAGCCAAACAACAGTTGCAACCTTTCATCAATTCTCCTCCTTTGCTCTTTCACTTGAATTTCAGCTGCTGCTAGCTGAATCAAATCAATTCCATCAGGCTTTCCTTTGATTTGAATGATTGGAGAAGTAGTGATGGCAGGAACTAGCACTTTAGATATTTTGATTTTTGTAGATGGCTCTCCTTCCCCTTCCCTTTTACTCTCCCCCTTTTTGTTATCATCAAGGAGAGGGGTCAAGCCTTGTGCTTTTGCCAGCTGCATTAGGAGACTGGTTTGAGATTGTTGGTTGTGAAGAATGGTGGCCACAGAATCTTCAATAACTTGAACTCTGTCTTCCAACTTGGCCAGCCTTTTCTCAGTAACTGATTCCTTTTTCAATCTCAAAACCAAGTCCTGCAATGTACCATAGGGCATGACTGAATCCAATTTTTCAGAACTGTAGGATTTCAAGTCAGCAATATCCTTCCTGAGATCATCCATACTCAGATTCTGCTTTACTTGCTGCAACTTCATGAGATGCAGTGAGTCCAGGTGAGCTTGAAGGATAGCCTTGATACTTGCATGTGAAGTGTTCTGAATGGCCTGTTGAATAGTGTTGATTTGTTTGACTAAGGAGACATTGAATTCCCCTGATCTATACTCCTTTGTCAAAGCCCATTCAGGTAGATTTGGAATTGAACTAGGGCCTTCATCTCCCCCTAAGTTCATGCTTCCATCAAAAGAAACAGAGTCATCATCATCAGAATTTACTCCAAATTCCTCAGATGGCTCACCAGCTGTAGAAGGCATCTTGTTAATAGCAGCTTTATCCCTTTGAAGAGATTCTGTTGTGTGTACTAGATGTAGTGTCTTTTCTGCCTCCTCATTGCCCTGAGCAGCCAACATTTGATAGGCTGACACAGGATGAGTAAAAGTGTCAGCATCCAAGGAAATGTTATCAATTACAGCTTTGTAATGTTGCTGAAATTGTCTTTCCTTTTCAGCATCATCCACAATCATTGACTCACTAGCAATGGCTGGTTCCACCCTTATATCTACTGTACCTGCCTTTCTCTCTTTTTCTCTATTTTCTTGCATCAGGGGCTCCCCCTGGCTCACACAACTCACTCCCTCACCTTCACCTACTAAGGTGGTACTCCTCTCACTTACTTTTGCCATGCTGGAAGAAATAGCATGCATTTTTGAGCTCTCAATCTCTCCTTTTGCCTGGGAGCAACCTAGCCTCTCACTCAAATTTTCACTCCCTTCCCTCAATCCTAAGAGTGATTGCACAGTATTCATGTCTTCTACACTTGGAATTGATTCAGTTATGTGTGAAGAGACTATCAACGGATGTGGAATATCCGTTGAAGGTGAAACTGATGTTATCAATGGATAACTGCTGTTAAGCTTATCCGTTGAAGAGCAACCACTTGTCAACGGATGAGTGATATCCGTTGAAGAAGGAAAAGAAGTTGAAATTGAAAGTGATATAACTGTTGAATCTGTGTAGATTGATTTGAGATGTGGTGACACAGATCCTTCAATTATATCTGAAAGAATTTGCGGGTGATCCAACAAATCATCTAAGAGATGATGATCACCTGTATTTGAGTGGGGCTCCTCCCTGAGTTGTAAAGAGGGAGAATCAGGAATTGATGGGAATAACATATCCACATCCAGAGATGGTGATGAAGTGTTTGGTGATTGATGTGTGATTATTGTGAGAGAATGGGGCTGTGACTCCACATTTATTGGAGCCACATCAAACTGAGTTTGAGAAGGCATAGATACAGATGGATGTATCTGTGCAGTGTGTGCACCCTGTGTAGAAGATTGGGTTCTAGCCTTCTTTCTTCTAATAAAAGCTTTTGTTGGTGAGTGTTTGGCTTCAGTGTCCCTCCCTCATTTGTTCTGTGTTCCTGGTTGGGAACTATTTTCAATAGTAACATCCTTTTGGGAGGATGCAACTAGGGATGTGCTAGATACCTTTTCAACCACCACAGCTTTTTGAGAAACTGTGGCTTGGCTAGCTTGGGAAGCACTTAACTCTCCTTCCTTATCCTGGGGGTTTCTTTGATGTTCACCCCTCCCCTCACCACTCACACCCTGTTCACTCCCCTCAGGGTTAATGGTTGGTGTTACAACTGTTGTCTTTTGAGAAACAACAGAGGTGGTTTTCTTTGTCTTTGATTTTGAAAGTTTAGTTTTGGTGACCTTGGTAGAAATCTGTTGGGGCATTGTCACAGATTTCATGGCCACACTAGAAGATAAAAAAATAGAGGGGTTGGAAGAAGTAGGAGTTGTAGAAGCAATTACCTCACCTACCTGAGGTGCATTCATGATTGGTAAATATACCAATGGCACACTGCTGTTGAGATCCATTCTCAATAAATCTGCAAGAACTCTTTTCTCTTGTGCCCAGCACTTGAGTTTATTATTCTCATTGATTATGACCAAACCTTCAGCAACATGGTTAGCCAATAACATAAAGAATCTAGCATAATAGATGTTATTAGGTCTATTAGCTTTGTTACCTAATCTAGTACCCAATTCTAGCATCACATAGTTGCTAAGGTTAAAATACCTATCAGAAACAAGCATATAGAGCATATTAACAAGAGATGAAGTTATGGCATCAAAATTACTAATTTTCCCAGAGAAAACCTTTATAAAGGCATCCCCAAGAAAACTCCATTCTTTCCTAAGGCCTTTTCTTCTAATACTCCCTAAACTAGCAGAGTTAAGAGAATAACCTATGGAATCTAACATGCTGGATACATCATTATCAGTGTGTGGTGTCATGGCATTGTTCTCAGGTAATTTAAAACATGCTTGTAAATCATCACAGTTAATACAGTGATTTTTACCTTTGAGAGTGAAGGAGATAGTCATATCTATGGAGTTGAACTCAGCAGTTGTCCAAATCTCCTCAACTACTTCACAGTAAATCGTTGGGGCTTCCAGCATTGCATAGCTAAGTTTACAGTTTTTGATGAAGTCCATCATTTTGTGATAGTCTGAATGGGCTTCATTCTTTTCTACCAAAGCTATGAAATTGTTCTTCTCATAGATGAACCCAGATTGAGACATAATTTTCACGACTGGTGCCATTGTTGTGAGTAGAAATTGCAGAGAATAACTTGAAGGTTTTGCAGAGAGAAAATGGTAAATGCTTGAAATTTTAAGAAAGCGTAAAGTAAAAATGAAAAATCAGAAGGGCTTATATGCTTTAAAAAAAAATTAGTAAAAGATTAATCAATAAGTATATGTTAGTGAATTTCAGTCGTTTAAGAATAAACTGTAAGTATTCTAACAACTACCTTTAAAACCAATACATACAGATGTATATATGAGTATTAACGGTTAAGAAAATAGAATCAACGGCTGTGAAACACCTGAATCGACTGATGTGACATTTTAACGGATAAGGCAAATTGTCATCCGTTGAAAGGTACTTCAGTTTTATCCGTTGACGGATAAAAATTCCAGAAATGTATTTGTCTTTCAACGGATAATGAATATCCGTTGATAGAGCAATTTTGACTTTCAACGGATAGGAAACATCCGTTGATGAAATAAACTTTGTTAAAAGTCAAATTTGTTCTAGCAACTAATATATTTCAGGCTTCAATTCAAATTGCAATAAGGACATGAATTTTAAGAGTAATTAAGCATACCTAGCTCACTTACTAATCTTGTGAATGTTGATTCATCAAATGGCTTGGTAAATATGTCTGCAATTTGTTGTTCACTTGGAACAAAATGTAGTTCCACTGTACCATTCATGACATGCTCCCTAATGAAGTGGTACTTGATATCAATGTGCTTGGTTCTTGAGTGCTGTACAGGATTCTCTGTTATGGCTATGGCACTTGTGTTGTCGTAAAAGATAGGAATTCTATCAACATGAAGTCCATAGTCAAGGAGTTGATTTCTCATCCATAACACTTGAGAGCAGCAACTTCCAGCAGCAATGTATTCAGCCTCAGCTGTAGAAGTAGAGACTGAATTTTGCTTTTTGCTAAACCATGATACAAGCTTGTTTCCCAGGAATTGGCAGGAGCCTGTTGTACTTTTCCTATCTATTTTGCAACCTGCATAGTCTGCATCTGAATAACCAATTAGATCAAAGCCAGATTCTCTAGGATACCAAATACCTAAATTTGGTGTACCCTTGAGATATCTGAAAATCCTTTTGATAGCTATTAAGTGAGACTCCCTAGGATCAGCTTGAAATCTAGCACACAGACATGTAGCAAACATTATATCTGGTCTGCTAGCAGTTAAATATAAAAGTGAACCAACCATGCCTCTATAACTTGTAATGTCCACAGACCTTTCAGTCTTATTTAATTCAAGTTTGGTGGCAGTGGCCATGGGAGTTTTTGTAGATGAACATTCCATTAAGTCAAACTTCTTTAAAAGATCATGAATATATTTAGTTTGACTAATAAAAATTCCATTACTAACTTGTTTAATTTGTAAACCAAGAAAATAGGTTAGTTCTCCCATAAGGCTCATTTCATAATTACTTTGCATTAGCTTAGCAAACTTTTTACAAAGTTTATCATCTTTAGAACCAAATATTATGTCATCTACATAAATTTGAACAAGTATACTAGAGCCATTAACATTTCTAAAGAAGAGAGTTTTATCAACAGTACCTCTAGTGAAGTGATTCTCCAAAAGAAATTTTGATAAGGTTTCATACCAGGCTCTAGGTGCTTGCTTCAGTCCATAGAGTGCTTTCAACAGATAATACACATAGTCTGGAAAATTTGGATCTTCAAATCCTGGAGGTTGACTTATATAGACTTCTTCCTCTAATTTCCCATTTAGAAATGCACTCTTGACATCCATTTGATAGACTTTGAAATTGGCATGAGCTGCATAGGCTAGAAAAATTCTGATGGCTTCAAGTCTTGCAACAGGAGCATATGTTTCATCAAAATCTATTCCCTCTTGCTGAGAATAGCCTTTAGCAACCAATCTGGCTTTATTCCTTATGATAGTGCCATTTTCATCCATCTTGTTTCTGAATACCCATTTTGTGTCAATAGGACTCTTGTTCTTTGGTTTGGGTACCAGCTTCCAAACTTGGTTTCTCTCAAATTGGTTTAGCTCTTCCTGCATAGCTAATATCCAATCTGGATCCAATAAGGCTTCTTCCACTTTCTTAGGTTCCTCCTGAGATAGAAAACTACTATACAGACATTCATCTTGAGTAGCTCTTCTTGTTTGCACTTTAGATGATGCATCACCGATGATCAGTTCAAAGGGATGATTCTTGGTCCATTTCCTTTGAAGTGGAAGATGTGCTCTAGATGAGGTGGCCTCAGTATTGTCATGATGTGAGACAGAGTGTTGACTAGTTGAAACTCCCCCTGAGTTGTTGGTCCTTTGCAGGGAACTTGGAGTTCTATCAACTGATGATGTAAATCGATTATCCGTTGATAAACTATGATCAACGGATGCTTCATTTAGTACTTCAACGGATGATACACCATGTCTTTCAACGGATACTGCATTGCCTCTATCAACGGATGCAGAATTCTGACTTTCAACGGATGCAGTATTTTGTGCATTATCCAAGGGCATGTTTTGAATCCCTTTTGAAGTGTTATCTCCATCAGTCTCCTCTTCACTATCATCACAATATATCTCAATGTTGTCAAATTTGAGTCTCTCATATTGTCCCTCATCTGTTAGTCCATCAATCTTTTTATCATCAAACACAACATGCACAGATTCCATAACAATGTTGGTTCTTAGATTGTAGACCCTATAAGATTTTCCAGCTGAATAACCAACAAATATCCCTTCATCAGCCTTTGCATCAAACTTCCCTTTATGGTCAGATTGATTCCTTAGTATAAAGCATTTACATCCAAAGACATGAAGAAAGTTTAGAGTTGGTTTTCTTCTCTTGAACAACTGATAAGGAGTCATGCCTTTAGCTTGATTGATCAAAGAGATATTTTGAGTGAAACAGGCACAATTAACAGCTTCAGCCCAGAAATATGTTGGTAACTTTGATTCTTCAAGCATTGTTCTGGCAGCCTCAATTAAAGATCTGTTCTTTCTTTCAACTACCCCATTTTGCTGAGGTGTTCTTGGAGCTGAGAACTCATGCATGATTCCATTTTCTTCACAGAACAGCCTCATTGATAAATTCTTGAACTCAGTTCCATTGTCACTCCTGATATTCCTAACCTTCAGGTCAGGATGATTATTGACTTGCCTGATGTGATTGATAATGATTTCACTTGCTTCATTCTTTGATCCAAGAAAATAGACCCATGAAAACTTTGAGAAATCATCTACAATCACTAAGCAATATCTTTTTCTTGCAATTGACAATACATTGACTGGTCCAAACAAATCCATATGTAGCAGCTGTAATGGTTCATCAATTGTTGTTTCAAGCTTCTTTTTGAATGATGCTTTCCTTTGTTTGCCTTTCTGACAAGCATCACACAAACCATCCCTTGAGAATTCAACAAGAGGAATTCCTCTTACTAGGTCCTTTTTGACTAGATCATTCATTGTCTTGAAATTCAAATGGGATAGCTTCTTGTGCCATAGCCAACTCTCAACTGAACTTGCTTTGCTGAAGAGACAAGTAATAGATTCTGCATTTGCAGAGTTGAAGTCAGCTAAGTACACATTTCCTTTTCTAACTCCAGTTAGAACCACTTTGTTGTCTTTCTTACTAGTGACAACACAGGCTTCAGAATTGAAGGAAACTGTATTCCCTTTATCACATAGTTGACTGATGCTCAGTAAGTTATGTTTGAGACCATCAACTAATGCAACTTCATCAATGATGACATTCCTTGTTGAAATCAAGCCATATCCCATAGTAAACCCTTTGCTGTCATCTCCAAAGGTTATGCTAGGGCCAGCTCTTTCCTTAAACTCTGTGAGCAGGGAGAAATCTCCTGTCATGTGTCTTGAACAGCCACTGTCCAAGTACCATAGATTTCTTCTATTTCCCTGCACACCATAAAATCAATCAATTTGATTTTGGTACCCAAGTTTCCTTGGGTCCATTCTTGTTAGCCTTTCTCCTAGACTTCATTCCTCCTGCATCTCTAGACTTAGGTAACTTTGAGTCAACCTTGGTCTTGGATGTAGTTGGTTGAGGTGTAGGGTTAGTCACAGAATCATTTAGCACATTTGGAATATGATAAGGCATGGATTGTGCATACATGTTATTCCACATAGGCATATTGTATGGCATTTGAGGCATACTAAATGCAGCAAGATAAGGATTGTTAAAATATGGCATGTTTGCAAAATGTGCATAAGGATTCTGTTGAGACATAGTAGGCATAGCATGTAGAGATGATGCAGACATGTTAGGCATGGAAGAGGGTACAGTTATGGGGGCTTTCTTAATAGATTTGCAATTAGCAGATAGATGATTAACACTACTACAATGCACACAGCTTTTTCTAGGAGCATACCTATCAGGTGTGTAATTGTTATGTTTGTTAACACCTACCTTCCCATTTCTGTTAGATTTTCTTTTAGTTTCCTTTTTATCCTCAACCATCTTGAGCCTATTATTTAACTGTTCTAAGGTCATGTGCCCTATATTCACCTTACTGACATCTTTGGATGTGCTTGCTTCTTCTTTAACAAAGTTCTTGGAAGTTGAACCAAACTTTTTGTTGAGTTTCTTTAGATTTTCACTATTAGAAACATCTGCCTGTTTTAATTGAGGAACCTTCAACGGATGCTCATTTTCTTCCTTCAACGGGTAACCTTCATCATCCGTTGATTCCACATCCGTTGACAGCCCATCAATTAATTCCAGTTTCTTTTTGTTTTTATCCCAGGCAGTTTCACAGAATGATTCAATTCCTTGGACCTTGGCAATTTGAGCACTAACATCCCTAGATGTTTTCCAGGCTTTAATCACCTCTTGCTCTCTCTTTAATTGATTAGAAAGTATTTCTACTTTCTTAATAGATTCAGCTAGTTCATTCTCAACAGATATACAATGCAGCTTGGTTTTCTCTAGGTCAATCAACTTATCTTCTAACATAGCATTTCTATTACTTAAAAACAGATTGTTCTCTTTAATCCTACTATTTTCTTTAGCAAGAGATTTAAGAGACACACGCAAATGATATAATTCAGTAGACATGTCATTAAAAGCATCATTGCACTCTTCTTTAGTAAGTTGTGTTACATCAGTAGTGATTACCTGAGTTGTTACCTGATTGCTTGATGAACTAACTTCATTTTCCTCAGAATCAGCCATGAGAGCTAAGTTGACATACTCCACATCTTCATTCTCTTCCTCTCCATCAGCTGCCCAATCTTTTTCTTGAGTAATGAAAGCCCTTTCCTTTTGCTTGAGCAGATCAAAATATTTCTTCTTGTAATCTACTTGGTCAAATTTCTTCTTTTCAGAAGTTGGCTTTCTGCACTCACTTGCAAAGTGTCCACTTATACCACAATTGAAACACTTGAACTTTGATTTGTCCACCATGTTCTTATGAGGTTTAGTGGCTCTAGTGTTTTTCTTAAACTTCATCTTTGCAAATCTCCTGGACAGAAATGCAAGATGCTCATCAACACTATCAGAGTCATCTTGACTGGAGTTGTCTTCATTCTCAGCAACTTGCTCTTTTCCTTTGCTTGATTCCTGATATCTTGTACCATCTTTGGAGTTTGACGTAGATCTCACAGTTTCTTGTCTGCATTCCCTCTCATTTTCAGCTACCAATGCAACTGAACTTCCTTTCTTTCTCCCCTTCTCCAATACCTCATCCTGTTCCAACTCTAGTTCATAAGTCTTCAAGATTCCATATAATCTTTCAAGAGTGAAGTCCTTATAATCCTGAGAGTTTCTTAAGGAGACAGTCATGGGTTTCCATTCCTTTGGCAAGGATCTTAAGAATTTAAGATTTGAATCCTTCACCTGGTACACTCTACCATACAGCTTCAATCCATTCAACAGCTTTTGGAATCTGTTAAATGTGTCATTTAAAGATTCATTTTCTTCAAAATGAAAATACTCATACTGTTGAATGAGAAGCTGCATCTTGTTCTCTTTTACTTGTTCTGTACCTTCACACAGCAGCTGAACTGTGTCCCAAACCTCTTTGGCAGTTGAGCAATTTATCACATTATCAAACATATCCTTGTCAAGACCATTAAACAAAATGTTCATAGCCTTCTTATCCTTGTGGACTTCTTCTGTGTCTTCCATTGTCCATTCTGCTCTAGGTTTTGGAATGGATTGACCAACAGCAATTGTGGCCGTAGCAACTGTGGCTACTTTGTGGGGAATGTGAGGACCATTCTCAATACAGTTTACATAACCTTCATCTTGGGAGAGTAGATGAAGGTGCATTTTCACCTTCCAGTGGTGATAACTGTCTCTGTCAAGAACTGGGATTTTTACTCCAATATCCTTCTTACTCATCTTTGTTAGATTCCAAGATCTTTAAACTCTTTGTTTGTCAAGAGCCTGCTCTGATACCAATTGTTATTTCTAGAGAACTAACAATGAGATTTACAGAAGGGGGGTTGAATGTAAATCTCAAAACTTTTTCAAGTTTTGAGCAGTTTATAAAGACTGTGTGTTCAAGATGAACAAGTGTGTGAATTGCTTTAAGCTGATACAGACAGATATATATTCAAACACAAATGTAAAGAACACAATACACCTTTAAAAACTTTTCTGGTGGATTTGTTGTTCCACCAGAGATGGTATTTCAGAAATTCTGTGATCTAAGAATTTGATCACAGCTGCATCCTAGTACAAACTAGATAATTTTTCTCTCAAGATTTTTCTAAACAGCTCTGGAAAAATTCTTTTCTAATTACTAGCTACTACTTGGTTTATATATTACCAAGTTTACAAGTGAAGACAAGGATATAATAAAATAATAAAATAAGATCTCCACTTGTTTCTTCTCCAGTTCACTCCAGTACTTTGTTGACTTAAAGTCTCTTTATACTAGAGTAGAACGGCTGCTTTTTCTGATGTTCCTGAAATTAGGCTGCCACATTTCAGTTATCTCTGTTCACCCACGTGCCTCTGTTTGTAGGTACAACTACCACTTATCAACGGTTAATCAACAGAACATCCGTTGAAGCTTTCATCCGTTGATGCACTCATCCGTTGAAGGATGTTATCCGTTGAAGCTTTAGAGACATCCGTTGAAGCTTAGCTTCTCATCCGTTGAAGGTCTTTAAGTCATCCGTTGATACCACTTCATTTATACAAAATTACAAGGCATGAAATATTTACAATTGGCCTTCCTATCTGCATATCTTCTAGTAGTCAACATGACTCATAGTTTCTCTCAACTTCTAAGAATTACATCTTAAATACAGAGACTGAAATATGCTACAACACTAGACTTATTTCTAAGTAAAGCTACACCATCAACGGATAGCCAAAGTGGTCTTATCCGTTGAGGCTACAGACACTGAATTTCTACTTAAGTGTTTTGTTAAACATATCATCAAACTAATGCACATATATTCCTAACAGTATGACAATCAATAGTCATACCGAAAGTCATGCCAGTACAGTTGATTGTCTTGCCGAAACTCTTGTTAGTTCAAAAGAATAGTCCTACCGATTGTCATTGCAGTTCATTTCCATTTCGACTGTTATGATAAAAGAAGCAGAAGACATTCATTAAACACACTTGAATACACAGCCAACCATTTTGAAGAACACAAAACAAACAGAAGCAGAGAAATTATTGTAAAATCCTCAGAGCATTTATTTCTAGCAGTTATTGTTAAATCCAATCCACTAGAAATTCTTTTGTTGTTCTTGTGTAACTATCTAGCGGATCAAAATCCCTAGAACTTAATCTCAAATCGCTTTTAGCATTTGATTCTAATTATTGCAAAAATAAAAAAAATTCATGTCGAATTTATTCTAAATTTGTGATAATTAATTTGAGATTAATTCCTTGTAACAGATACTGTTGTTGTAACTCATTTCAAGTTTAATAAAAGTTTTATTTAACTTGAATTTTGTTTCAATTCTTATTCCGCATTTTATTCGATTAAACGGTAAAGTTTGTATTCAACCCCCCTTCTACAAACATATTGGGACCTAACAATTGGTATCAGAGCCTTCTGATTAACGTACAAATCTAGATCCTAGACTTTTGTGTTTCTTTCACTCCTTGAATTTTTTATTCACTACAATCTTGATGGAATGGGAACATTATTCATCTACAGACTTGAAGACTTAATTCACTGGAAGAAGCTCAAGAAATTGATCAAGCCTCAGTGATATAAATCAAGATTGTGGATTTAATCAAGTGACAGAGATCTCGTCAGGGTATCAATTAGTTACAAGGATTTAGTCTGAAGAAAATCAGAGTATCAAAGTCAAGACATGAAGAAACGTCACGGAAGTTAGTCACTCATGAACCAGACAGTACATCGAGTGTCAACATTGAAGTGGTGGAATTGATTCATAATTTCAGTGATTTTCAGAAGATATTCAGAAGAATGGATGCTGCTCAAGATTAGTATTAATTCTCTATTAATTAATTAAGTCATATAATTTAATTAAGAAAATAAATTATATCTGCAAAGATTAATTTATTGATTAATTGAATTAATTGATTAATTAATTCAGAATTAATATTAAGGATTTTCAGGATTCTAATTGGTTTAAAATCTATTTAAATTCAAACAAGACAAACTAATTGTATTAGTATGACAATCGGTATGACAATCAATAGTCATACCGAAAGTCATGATAATTTATTTAATTGTCTTGTTAGAATTTTTATTAGATTAAAAATCTGTTATTAATTTCAGCAAGACAATTTGATTGTACTAATATGACAATCAGTATGACAATCAATAGTCATACCGAAAGTCATGCCAGTACAGTTGATTGTCCTACCGAAAGTCTTGTTAGTTCAAAAGAATAGTCCTACCGATTGTCATTACAGTTCATTTCCATTTCGGCTGTTATGATAAAAGAAGCAGAAGACATTCATTAAACACACTTGAATACACAGCCAACCATTTTGAAGAACACAAAACAAACAGAAGCAGAGAAATTATTGTAAAATCCTCAGAGCATTTATTTCTAGCAGTTATTGTTAAATCCAATCCACTAGAAATTCTTTTGTTGTTCTTGTGTAACTATCTAGCGGATCAAAATCCCTAGAACTTAATCTCAAATCGCTTTTAGCATTTGATTCTAATTATTGCAAAAATAGAAAAAGTTCATGTCGAATTTATTCTAAATTTGTGATAATTAATTTTAGATTAATTCCTTGTAACAGATACCGTTGTTGTAACTCATTTCAAGTTTAATAAAAGTTTTATTTAACTTGAATTTTGTTTCAATTCTTATTCCGCATTTTATTCGATTAAACGGTAAAGTTTGTATTCAACCCCCCTTCTACAAACATATTGGGACCTAACAATTGGTATCAGAGCCTTCTGATTAACGTACAAATCTAGATCCTAGACTTTTGTGTTTCTTTCACTCCTTGAATTTTTTATTCACTCAAAAATTCATAATGACTACACAAAAAGTTGGAACCGTTAAAATTCCACTTTTCGATAAAGAAAATTATGTTATGTGGAAGAAGAAGATGCTACTGTTTTTACAAGTTGCTAATCCCAAATATCTGCAAGTGTTAAAGAAGGGTCCAAAAATTCCTATGGTTATTGAACCAGAGGTAATAGAAAATGATGTGGTGATCACCAAAGCAAGAACTTATGTGAAAGATCCTGAGGATTTCTCTCCTGCTGAAATAGAAGAAGCCTCCCTAGATGCTAGGCTTCAATTAATTTTTGTAGATTCCCTTAATCCCTTGATGAATAGACATGTGATGAATTGTAGAGATTCCAAATATATCTGGGAAACTATTGAGGTTATTAATGAAGGCACAGAGGAAGTTTGGGAGAACAAGTTAGAAATCCTAACCTCTGAGTATGAATACTTTAAATCCAATCCAGGAGAAGGAATCACTGAAGTGTTTGAGAGGTACAATGCATTGATCAACAACCTGAACATTAATGGTAAATACTATTCCATCAGGGAGGTCAACAAAAAGTTCCTTTTAACACTGCCAACTCATCTCGAACATAGAATCACTGTCATAAGAGAAGCAAGAGATCTGAGTGAGATTTCTTTGGAAAGGCTCTATGGTGTGTTAAAGACTTATGAGTTGGAGCAGATTCAGCAGAAGAAAGTTTACGGGAAAGGAAGAGTGGTCAGCACGTCTACTGCTCTAGTAGCTGATGAACATCAACAACAATCTCAACAGTCAGAAAGAATGGTACAGTCTTCCAAGGTTGAAGAAAATGTGATAGTAGCAGAATTTGATCCTCCTACTACAAATCAATCAGGAGATGATTATTATTCCTTGGAAGAACTGGAGCAATTGGAGGATGAGTCAATGGCCCTTATTGTCAAGAGATTCTCAAATGTCAGATTCAAAAGGAATCCCAAGTTCAAGTACAAGTCCAACTACAACAGATTCCAGAAAGGTGGATCTTCATCCTCTAACACCAGCAGTGGTGGGTATAAAACAAGGATGGTTGATCGAAGCACCATTCGATGCTTCAACTGTAATGAGTTGGGACACTTTGCCACAGAATGCAGGAAGCCAAAACAAGTTAGGAAGAACTCTTACGATTCTAATCAGAAGAGTAAATCTGAAAGGGCTTACCTGGCAAAGGGAAGAAGCTGGGATGATACTGACAGTGAAGATGAAGAAGTTGGGAATCTTGCTCTCATGGCTAGTGATGCAAACACCTCATCGTCAAGAAAAGAGGTAAAATTTACTGATGCTGAATTAGTTTATCATCTAGGAGGTTCCTTAGATTGTGCTCGTCATGATAAAGAATTGTTAAATCAACAAATCAAAGACCTTGAGAAAGAGGTCAATGAATTAAGACTTGTGCACATTAATCAAGATAAATTAAAAGAACAAGTATCTTTTCTAGAGAATAGAGTTGACTGTTATAGACAACTTGAAACTATTCTCAAATACAAGATCACCGGTCTTGAGGCTAAGGTTAAAGCTTACTTTAATTCTTGTTCGAAGTCCAAAGAGTTTTACAATAAGCAAGCTGTTAATCAAACATCTGGAATAGGTTATGATTACAATGCTGCTATTGGAAAATTAGGCATAAACTCCCCTCCTCATGTCTGTGCTAAAGGAAGGGAAGTACCACATGTGCTTAAGGGTGTTGATGAACCCCTCTATAAAGAATCAATTGCTGAACCATTTGATGAGACCTCATTTATTATTCAAGAAGAAATCCGTGCTGAAGATAATGCTAATGAGAAAGCTGTCTCCAAGTCAAGTGTGTCAAAAGTTCCAGTCAAGGTTGTGAAAGCAACTGAGACTAACTCAGACACACATGAGTTGGATAACACAAATGCCATGTCTACCATGCATAAGTTGCCTATTGTTAATCCCTCTCATAAAGCATGTGGTGTTCCTGATTGTATGTCTTGTGCTTTTAATCTGATGTATGCTTATTTTAATGGTAAGCATGTTTCTAATGATAAGACTACTCCTCGTCAGCATGTGAATAATAGAAAGCATGATAGGTCTAAGACTGCTAGTCCTCCTAAAGCTAGAAATGAGACATTTGTGCCTAAGCCTAAACAGAAATTTGTCAAGGCTGTTCACAAGGTCAAATGTTCAGTCATTGAGAACGTTGAGAATATTAAAATTAAGAATGTTGTTTTGCCTGATAAAGGCCAATTTTACAAGTATGTCGGACCCAGCCAAGCTTGGGTTCCGAAGAAGGTCTAATCCATTTGTATTGCAGGGCATTAAACAGGTACAATCGGTAGTTTGGATTCTTGACAGCGGATCGTCAAGACATATGACCGGAGATAGAGCCCTGCTATCAAATGTGGTTGAGAAAGCTGGCCCAGTAGTTACCTTTGGAGATAACAGCAAAGGTTTAACGGAGGGATATGGCTGTTTGCTAGCTGGAAATGTTATCATTGAAAATGTGTATGTTGTGCAAGGACTTGAACACAATCTACTTAGCATTAGTCAGTTCTGTGACAACGGCTACAATGTTTTATTCGACAAACTGAAGTGTCAGATTCTGCACAAGAAAAGTAAAAAACCCTTCTTAATGGAAATCCGGAAAGGAACTCTGTTCGTAGCTGACATGAACTCTGGAAGCAATCCTGAAGTCAATTGTTTCTATGCAAAGGCATCGTCAGATGAGAGTTGGCTATGGCACAAGAGACTTTCTCATCTCAATTTCAAAACAATGAATTCTCTTGTAAAAAGAGAATTGGTAAGAGGTCTGCCTCAGCTGGAATTCTCTCCAGAAGGACTATGTGAGGCCTGCCAGAAAGGAAAGTCAAAGAAAGTAAGTCACAAAGGCACTGACACATCTTCCATAACTGGTGTTCTGCAATTATTGCACATGGATTTATTTGGACCATTTAATGTCCTTTCGATGTCAAAGAAGTGTTACTGTCTTGTGATAGTTGATGACTATTCCAAGTATACGTGGGTTTTATTTCTTCACTCTAAGGATGAAACACCACAAGTTGTGATTGATCATATCAAGATGATTGAGTTAGATTCTAATGTCCCTGTTAGAGCAATAAGGTCAGATAATGGAACAGAATTCAAGAATTCACTTCTCAATGGATTATGTACAGACAAAGGGATTACCAGACAATTTTCAGCTCCTAGAACCCCTCAGCAAAATGGAGTGGTAGAAAGGAAGAATCGTACATTGATTGAAGCTGCAAGAACGATGTTAAGTGAATCAGGTCTTCCAATGTACTTTTGGGCTGAAGCTATCAATACTGCATGTTATACTCAGAATCGAACTCTAATCAACAAAGACTTCATGAAAACTCCTTATGAGATTTTGAATGAACAGAAACCTTCTATCAAATACTTTCATGTATTTGGTGCCAGATGCTTCGTGCTCAAGGATGGAGATGATCGTCGTGGTAAATTCGAGGCAAAGGCATATGAGGGTATTTTTGTTGGATATGGAAGAAGATCATATAGAGTGTATATCATTGATCAACACAAAGTAACTGAAAGTGTCAATGTTACATTTGATGACACTAAACTCCCTAGTATCCAAACTGAAGATCCTTCTGAGAAACTGAAGTTTGATGATATGTCAGATTCAGAATCAGAACATGGTCAAGAACCTGAGGTTGTTGCTGGTGAAGAACCTGTTAATCATGATGATACTCAAGGTAATAGTGATGGAAACTTTGGCAACAATGGAGATACCACTGCTACTGACGGAGAATCTTCAAGTCAACATGGCAACAACTCAGGGGGAGATGCTGAAGGATCATCAAGTAGGACACAACATCCCAATGAATTTCAAGGCGAATCATCAAGATCAAATCTTCCAAGACAGACTGTCTGGAATAAAGCTCATCCTTTTGAGTTGATTATTGGTGATCCAGATGTTGGAGTCAGAACTAGACGTGCTACTCAAAATGAGTGTCTGTTCTCAGGATTTCTTTCTGAGATGGAGCCTAAGAAGATTGAAGAAGCACTAACTGATCCAGATTGGGTGATTGCTATGCAAGATGAACTCAATCAGTTTGAAAGTCAACAAGTCTGGAAACTGGTACCTAGACCTACACACAAGAAAGCTGTTGGTACTAGGTGGGTATTCAGGAATAAACTAGATGAAGATGGTGTGGTTACAAGAAACAAGGCAAGACTGGTAGCAAAAGGGTATTCTCAAGCTGAAGGCATTGATTATGATGAAACCTATTCTCCAGTGGCTAGACTTGAGGCCATCAGGATATTTCTGGCATTTGCAGCATTCTCAAACTTTAAAGTTTATCAAATGGATGTCAAGAGCGCCTTTCAGAATGGAAAGCTGGATGAAGAGGTATATGTAGAGCAACCTCCTGGTTTTGAAGATCCAGATCATTTGGATTTTGTCTTCTTTCTTTTCAAGGCTATCTATGGGCTCAAACAGTCTCCAAGAAAATGGTATGACACTCTCTCTGAATTTCTTATTGAAAATAACTTTATTAGAGGTGTCATAGACAAAACTCTCTTTTCTAAAAAACATAAGAATGATACTATATTAGTCCAAGTCTATGTGGATGATATAATATTTGGGTCTACTAATGATAATCTCTGTAAGAGATTTGCTAAGTTAATGCACAGCAAGTTTGAAATGAGCATGATGGGAGAGCTGAAGTTCTTTCTTGGATTACAAGTACATCAAAGGTTAGATGGAACATTTATTTGTCAATCCAAGTATCTCAAGGAACTCCTCAAAAAGTACAATCTAGAGGATTCTGCATCAGCAAGGACTCCATCAACTACAGCTGTCAAGCTTGGACCATGTGAAAACTCCATTAAGGTAGATGTCACAAGCTACAGAGGTATGATTGGCTCGTTACTCTATCTTACTGCAAGTAGACCAGATATTATGTATGCTACATGCTTATGTGCAAGGTTCCAAGCGGATCCTAGAGATATTCATCTCGTTGCTGTTAAACGAATCTTAAGATATCTTAAGGGAACACCAAATCTAGGTATTTGGTACCCTAAAGAATCTGGTTTTAACCTTGTTGGATATACAGATTCAGATTATGCAGGAAGTGTTGTTGATAGGAAAAGCACCTCAGGGAGTTGTCAATTCCTAGGTAGCAGACTAGTCTCATGGTACAGCAAGAAACAACAAACAGTTTCCAACTCAACGGCCGAGGCTGAATATATTGTTGCTGGAAGCTGCTGTGCTCAGATCTTGTGGATTAGGAACCAGCTACGAGACTATGGCTCTGTATTGAACAAAATTCCTATTTTATGTGACAATACAAGTGCAATAGCCATCACCAACAACCCTGTGCAGCACTCGAGGACAAAGCACATTGACATCAGGTATCATTTTATTAGAGAGCACGTCATGAATGGTACTGTTGAACTATTTTTTGTTCCAACAGAAGAACAAATAGCAGATATTTTCACTAAACCACTTGATGAATCCACATTTACCAGATTAGTTGGTAAATTGGGCATGTTGAATAGTTTTAGTGATTAATTTAGTTAATATCTGAGATCTGTTCTTGAATGAAAAATTCATTTGCAAATTTATTTTATCATTGTATCATATTTCTTGCTTATTTCTATGTAATTTCTATTATCTTATCTTATTTATTTACTCAACTTGTTAATTTTAATGTCTCAGAATATTTTATTTTCTCTAAAAATATTTTTCTATGAATTTAATTTATTAAAATTCAAAAGAAATCTATTTTTGGACTGAAAATATTATTATCTCTAAAATATTTTAATTATTTTAATTTTGTAAATATTTTCTGAATTTTTACTAAGTTATATAAGTCTTTATTTCAGTACATATTTATATATATGTGTATTTCTGTGTTTATTTATTTCTTTTTAAAGCTGATATGACAATCGGCAAGACAATTGAAATTGTCTTGTTGAAAGTCATTTCAGTTTAAATTTTGATTATTATGATTCAGTATAGCTTTATACTGGCAAGACAATCGGTATGACTATCAATTGTCTTGCCAGTTATAAACTTTTATATATATATTTCTTTTATTTTATACTGGTATGACAATCGGTATGACTATCAGATTGTCATACCAGTTATAAATTTAGTGTTTATTATTTTTTACTTCTTTTATTTGTTTTCCTTCTTTTACCTGGTATGACAATCGGTATGACAATCCCGGATTGTCATACATGTTATATTACTTAATCAGTTTTGTTGTTTTGTTTTATCATTTCGTACAACAGTTTTCTCTCATCATTTTCAAACCGAACAGTCTTGTCTCTCTCTCTCTCTCTCTTCGAACCAACAGATCTCCATTGTTACTCTTGTGCTCGAGTTCTTACTCAGCAATTTACTCCTGTTATATATACATACATATATATACATACAGGAGTGCTGCCAAAATTTTTTTTCAAAACTTTTTTTTCGAATCATTGTGTTTGTTGATTTTGGGTATTTTTTATTTTAATTTTAATTTCTGTTTTGTGTCTTTTGGCTTTTCAAATCTGCGTTTGTGAGTTAAGAATTTTAACGAGATACATTTTTGTCTAAATTTTTCGATTATAATTAATTTAATTCGAATTATTAAATTAATTTAATTAATTCGAATTTTCTTAATATTATTCTTAAAATTCTGAAAGTGTGTGTCTTATTATTATTTTAAATGGCTCTCAATTTCCAAATTGTCGCGCATAATCAGGTTGGTTATTTTAATCCAGAAAAATGTGATGTGGAAAAATTTAAGCCATGGATTAGATTTTTAAATGACCATTCGATTTTTAGCTCTGCTATTAAATCAAATGTGATTTTAAATGTCGATCTGCTTAGACTGATTTGCACAACCTCTACTGTGGCCGATGATTCAAAATCTTTTTCATTCACCGTGGCAAACACACAGTATATAGTTGATGAAACAGTCATCAATCAAGCGTTAAATTTTCCATTGGACAATTTCTGTAATTTGCCCTCTGAAAATGATATCACAAACTTTTTCCATGCTATTCACTATCAGGGGGTGATCAATTTAACCAAACTTTCAAAATCCAATTTGGTGTCTGAATGGGATATTTTCTTCGATACACTTTCTAAAGTGTTTGCCAACTGCACTAAATCCAACTTTCACAACATCACTTCCACTCTGCAGTATATTGGTCTTGCAGTTGTTTTCAATCAAAGGATCAATTTTGGCAAACTACTTTTTCCCATTCTCTTGAGACGTCTCACTACTACTTTACGTGATCATTCTACAAATCGTAGGGTATCATGTTACTATGCTCGTTTTCTCATGCTTATAGCAGATCATCTTCTCACACCTGAGCACAAAGCCCTTTTTGCTAACTCTGCAGTAACCGAACCCCCTCCAGTAAGCAAAAAGATTTACACCCGCCAAGACACAACCTTCAAATTCATGCAAGTTCCAGTACTTGTATCTGCTTTCATGGCCACTTATATCCCCTTACCTATTTTCAATCTTCCCGGTCATGAACAACAACCTCAACCTCCAGTGGTTCAAGCCACCCAGGCTCCTCCAACATCAGATGCTCTTCCATTACAGGTAGTAATTCCTCACTCTCACTCCATTCCTACTTCTGTTGGAAGACCCCCAGTGGTCGATAGGACTGACCATGAAGTTGTAGAACCACAACTTCAATCTCAGGTCATAGAGCCAAACACAGAGTCACAACCTATCTCAACCTCTCCCCCACTGTCTAAAATGTTACCCAGAAGATTAATAGGAAGTAGTGCATTGTTAAATGTGAGTGAACCCTCAGCTCTGCCTCCTCCAAAGAAAAGAAGAACTTATACTGAGGCATCTGAAAGCCCATCATTGTCCTCCCAACAGGACATGGACTTTGAAATGGCCAATGAACAGTTACTAGAGACATTCTCTCAACAGGATGAATCTATTGAAATTCGCCATAGGGCCATGGCATCTTGTACTGAGTCAAGCACAATTCCATTACTCACAATGGAACCATACATACCCACAGATGATACTCAGGACACAGAGCAAGGAGTGCACATAGAGTCTGTTACAGTGCCTGCCATAGTTACGGCAGAAGAGCAGTCACATGCTTCTGAGGGAAAATCTGACTCTCAGCCACCCTTAATAGAGTCATTTTCTCCCCTCCCAGATCAAACACCTCTGGCTCCCTCACGGGATTCTCCACTCGCAGATTTATCTGGAGAAAGTGGAGGGCAACTCGGTCAATCTATCCCTGAAGCAATTCAGACATCTATTTCACATAAAATGATAGGTTTGACTGAGGATCGGGACTCGCGAATTCCCATTGCACCACCACTGACCTCTCTTGAAGAGGCTAGGGTGATTTTAACTGCAGGTATAGAAGAACAGCAACAGGAAGACTCCTCACGAGCAATTATATTGAGAGAAACACAAGCACGTGAGGTGAGTGAACCTAACACGAGTGAAATTCAGGTGAGAGCACACACAGACACAGATACTGAAAACCTGTTAACTCAAATTGCTGCTCTAAAAGAAGAACTTGCTAAAAGCCAAGCTGAGGCTCAATCATTCAAAGCACAAGTGGTTGAACGGTCTTCTTCTTCCACCTCTGTCAACAATCAGCTGGCACTCATAAGGAATGATATCTCAGATCTCAAGAACACTGTCACACCAAAGCTCAATTCCATTCAGGAAACTCCAACTTTATCAGCTGATGACATTTCTAACTTCTGCTCTCTACATATAAGGATGACTTCTCTTGAAGATTTGGTTGAAATGAATCATTCACTGGATTCCTCCAGATTTCTAAAGATAGAGATAGGTATAGAACATCTGAATGAAGGGATGAAGCACCTGTACTACATGATCAAAAATTATCACTGTCCCAATGAAGAACAAAGGACTTACTTTGAAGGGCCGTCTGGTGGAGGCTCAGGCTCGGGAGGTGATGGAGGTCATGGAGGATCTAAGGGAAAGTCCGTAGAGGATCCCTCAACTAAGGGGGAGAAGAAAGAGAGTAGTGGAAAGGGGAAAGAAAAAGATACCTCTGCTGGAGACAAAGGAAAGGCTGATGATGTCTACTACAGTGGAGAACAGGATGACTTTGATATTTTTGACATTCCCACTGAACCAGTCTTGGAAGATAAAGATGGTTTATTTGAAGCTGAAGAGGAAAGTGATTTTGGAGAATGGGAAGAGGAAGCTTCAGTGGATCCTATCTTTGAGAAAGAGTTTCAGCAGCAGCAGTCAGAGATGAAAAAAAAAGAAGCTGAACTCAAAAAGGTCTCCCAGATCATTGACATGAGGAAAGACATACAAAGAACAGAAACTCTTCAAAAGCAACGTCTTCATGACATTAAGGCTCAAGAAAGGAGAAGAGATGTCAGACTGAAGATTGGTGAAAAATGGGATGAAGCTAGGAGAGTACTTGATATGCCTCAGCTGAGCACTAACAATGATAGGCAGTTCCTACATCTTCTTGACAAGTTGGAAATCTCAAATCCTAACAATGACATGTACATGAATGCTATCAAGACTGAAGTCTCAAGGATCACAGCTGCTTTTGACAGATCCCTAAATGAGATGAGCATTTTTGTATATTGTCAGAGTGAAGGATCTTTCAAGGTGTCACTTCATCTGTTTGAGAATCGTTCTTTGTCAGAGACTTGGGTTCTTCTCAACAAGGTAAAAAGAAGCTCAGAATTGAAGGAAGTTCTTCGAGAAAGGCTTAAAGAGTTTGCCAGCAGGGCTAGTCCTCAAGTGGTCAACAATCCTCATCAGGTGAGATTCTTTAAGTCTGATTGTCTTCAAATCTGTCAGCTAGATGTACAATATCTTAAAGACTACTCAGCTAAGCATCTGGTCTGGATGGAACATCATTTAAGAACTACTGGATACTCATCCATGTTGAAGACTCAAGCTGCTGATTTGATTCAAGCTTATTGTGAAAAGAATATTAAAAGGTACAATCAGATCAAGAATAAGCTGAAGTCAGTTGGAGTTCAACCAGTCAGACCAGCAAGCTTCACTTCAGAAAAGGATCGTGTGTTTGACAAAGAGTTGCTTCAAGATTTAAAAGAAGGTGAAGTCAGAAGAGAAGACAACTGAAGTCAATTAGCTCAAAACTCAATGTAATATGATTAGAGCTTTATGAATCAAGATAGACTAATGTAGTTATATGTTCAGGCTAGAGGAACATCTATCTTGTATTCACTTGTAAATTTCTTTTGGAATCTGGAAAATGTTAAATATAATCCAGAACTTTTCTGCTATTTACTTTGCATTACTGTTTATATCTTTTTCTTATTTGTTAGTTGAGTTATCCTCTAGGTATTTGTTGTTATTATCTAACAAGCAAATAGGGGGAGATTGAAAGGCATATGTCATAGCCTATTTGTTTATTCGAGGATTTAACTCAACTCAAATAAGAATGTAATAAGTAAATAGTGGATCTGTCGTCAGAGAGATCTCACAAAGTAACATATGTCAAAGGGTTAAGGAACATTATTCATCTACAGACTTGAAGACTTAATTCACTGGAAGAAGCTCAAGAAATTGATCAAGCCTCAGTGATATAAATCAAGATTGTGGATTTAATCAAGTGACAGAGATCTCGTCAGGGTATCAATTAGTTACAAGGATTTAGTCTGAAGAAAATCAGAGTATCAAAGTCAAGACATGAAGAAACGTCACGGAAGTTAGTCACTCATGAACCAGACAGTACATCGAGTGTCAACATTGAAGTGGTGGAATTGATTCATAATTTTAGTGATTTTTAGAAGATATTCAGAAGAATAGATGCTGCTCAAGATTAGTATTAATTCTCTATTAATTAATTAAGTCATATAATTTAATTAAGAAAATAAATTATATCTGCAAAGATTAATTTATTGATTAATTGAATTAATTGATTAATTAATTCAGAATTAATATTAAGGATTTTCAGGATTCTAATTGGTTTAAAATCTATTTAAATTCAAACAAGACAAACTAATTGTATTAGTATGACAATCGGTATGACAATCAATAGTCATACCGAAAGTCATGATAATTTATTTAATTGTCTTGTTAGAATTTTTATTAGATTAAAAATCTGTTATTAATTTCAGCAAGACAATTTGATTGTACTAATATGACAATCGGTATGACAATCAATAGTCATACCGAAAGTCATGCCAGTACAGTTGATTGTCCTACCGAAAGTCTTGTTAGTTCAAAAGAATAGTCCTACCGATTGTCATTGCAGTTCATTTCCATTTCGGCTGTTATGATAAAAGAAGCAGAAGACATTCATTAAACACACTTGAATACACAGCCAACCATTTTGAAGAACACAAAACAAACAGAAGCAGAGAAATTATTGTAAAATCCTCAGAGCATTTATTTCTAGCAGTTATTGTTAAATCCAATCCACTAGAAATTCTTTTGTTGTTCTTGTGTAACTATCTAGCGGATCAAAATCCCTAGAACTTAATCTCAAATCGCTTTTAGCATTTGATTCTAATTATTGCAAAAATAGAAAAAGTTTATGTCGAATTTATTCTAAATTTGTGATAATTAATTTGAGATTAATTCCTTGTAACAGATACCGTTGTTGTAACTCATTTCAAGTTTAATAAAAGTTTTGTTTAACTTGAATTTTGTTTCAATTCTTATTCCGCATTTTATTCGATTAAACGGTAAAGTTTGTATTCAACCCCCCTTCTACAAACATATTGGGACCTAACAAATCGACAAACAAATAAATCACTGATTTGAAAAGTCTACAAAAATAGCTTGAAGAGTACAAGATCAAATGCCAAGATTAATTGACAAAGCAAAGTCACATACATACACGATTTACAAAGATACACTAAGCCAGAAATGGAAAGCTTTAGATAACTTAAAGTAAGGTTTAGTACATTCTGTTGCATGCTGTGTAAACCTATATTACTAATCTATAAAGTAAACACTGGTCCTTTGTTTTTAATAATAACAAACAGATCTAGATTTTCTTGTAACTCTCTTAAGAAAGAAGCTGAGTTCTTTATCAACAAAGAACCCAGAAATTTGTAGCAAGACATACTTGATTTTAATATAAAATTAAGTGAATTTTGAAGATACTGTGTTTATGTGCATGTTTATTAATTCTGTTCAAACACTATATCTCTACAAGTTAAATTGCTTTGTTCACCATATCCAAAATAGTTTTAAAAAGCTTAAAAATATCAAAAGCACATTCACCCCCCATGTGTTGTATTTATTACCTAACAGATTCTTTGGATTATTCAAGGAAGAAGGAGATTATTATCACTAACCTATTTGGTGCAGGTACTCTATTGAAGAACTCTTTCTTGTAATGCAACCACAGGAAGGCGGTGTCCGTGGTCAGAGACTTCCATGGGTATGTATGGATGGAAGGCCTTCCCCTGTAGTCAATGAGTGTTCTCATTGGGGATGTGGGGTGAATTCTGGTGTGTGCTTTGGGAGCTTTGTCTCTGTAGTCAACGGGTGTCCTCATTAGGAGACTTCGGAGTATCCTCCACTTTGCACCCAAAAGCGATCATTTTGTGAAAAAATGGCCAAGTTCATCAATGTTGTAGTATCAAATCTTTGATTTGTCCATAAATCCTGCCTTATATCTACCTTTGCCAATTGCATTTGTCTAACTCTTTCATTTTCAAGTGTTGTTATAGGATGATTGACCTTTACCCTCGAAGTACTTAGGCCTCTTGACTCTTATGTTTGAAAATTTTCTTGCTAGGTAGGTCATATACTGGTTCATTTCATCCAACTCATCAAAAGTATAATACTCATCCTCTTCCAACTCCCGAATGACTTGTTTTTTAGGTTCCTTGTTCTTCTGCTCAACAGCTTGAATAACTTGAGTCTGGGATTCAGTTTCATCTTCAATTATTTTCTTGTTATTTGCTATCAAGGCACTTGACACATCCATAACATGTCCTTGACTCACCTTCAATGACTTTCTCTACATCATTTCCAGCTCATAGGTTTTAAGAATGCCATACAAAACCTCCAAAGTTATTCTCCCTAGATCTCTCCCTTATTTTATTGCAGAGATCTTTTGTTCTAGATGTTCAGGGAGAGTAAACTAAAATTTTAGGTTGGCCTCCTCAGCTTCATAGTATTTATCATGAAGTTGCAAGTCATTTATCAACTTGTTAAATCATTCAAAGACCTCAGTAATGCCTTCTTTAGGTTTAGCCATGGAATTCTCATATTGTGATACTGGAATTCTCATATTGTGATAGTAGAATTCTTCTTTGGTTTGACCTCACTTTTTCAGTACCTTCACACAGAATCTCTATCTTTTCCAAGATCTGTTTGGCTGACTCACAGTTGATACTGTTGTTATACATGACATTATCAAGAGATTCAATGAGAATGAGTTGCAAGCTACCGTCAAGTGAAACTTCTTCTTCTCTAGTTCAGTATATGTAAATAGATCTTTCGGAGCAAAATGACCAAGAATGACCATATCACCATCAGTTGTTTCAGGTACTCTTACCATATGAATGAAGGGTCCATGCTTGAGAATTTCAATGTATAGTGGATTATCCATCCTGATGAACAACATCATCTTCTTCTTCCATAAGGTGTAGTTCAATTTGTTAAAGACAGGGATCTTGGTATTGCTAAGTTTCTGTGCGCTCATACTTCCAAGATCTAATCTGTTTACTTTCAGATTTTGCTCTGATACCACTTGTTAGGTATGAAGTGCAACCATATGGGGGGTGAATGTGTTTTCTTTGTTTTCTTGATTATTTGAAGTATTTTTGGCTTTTAGAACTTAACAGGCTAGAATTGAATATGTTGTGATAAAAGACTGAATGTAAAGACACAAGTATTTTATCAAAAACTCACTTGATTTATATTAAATCAGATTTGTTTGTGCTACAAATCTGTGTTCTTAAAAATAAGAACTCAGCTAATTCTATTGAGAGTACAAGATTTTCTAGATCTGTTTTTGTTACTTCTAAACATCCGGTGACATGTTCTATTAACAACATGCACGACTTACAAAGATTACACTAAAATGGACTAACACATATTCTAAAGTCTATTTATCTATTACCACTTTTAGTGTAATAAATCTTCATACAATCTAATAGGTCTGTGACCCTCATTTGTCCAGTTCATCTTGGCCCTTGATCTTGCATTCTTCAAGATGTATTTGTAGACTTTTCAATTCAGTGATAAGATTGTTTGTTGACCGATAATCTTGGATCTTCAAGTTGTCTGTATTCTGAATTTTGAAGTTGTTGACGAGATCTCTTTTATTGTGTAGAGAAGTCACATATCGATAAGTAAAATAACTTATCGATATCTCTACTTCTCGATAAGTATTATGACTTGTTGAGATCTTCAGTTCTATACAAGTAGATTATCTTGCTGATATCTCCAGTTCTCTAGATAGACTTTTGACTTGTTGATACCTACAGTTATCTACAAGCAGATTTTGACTTGTCTTATTGATATCTCCAGTTCTCTACAAGTAGATTTTGACTTATCGGTATCTCCAGTTCTCTACATAGACTTTGACTTGTCTATATCTCCGGTTCTCTACAAGCAAATTGACTTGTCGATATCTCTTTGGACTTTCATATTAGTCATTTTTGACTTCTCGACATACATCTCTATACTTCTTGATTTGTGACTTGTCGATATGTGACTTAGAATAAATTTTCAAGAACAACATTATTCAACTCCAAGCTTCTACACTTCTCTCTGAGGCATGATCATGATTGATCTTCTTCCAGAGTTTATTCCTTAACTTGATGGATGTTCATAGAAAAATCTTCCAGTCTAATCTATTTAGCATTTTTACGGACTCAAGAAATAAAAATACAAAATACAATAAGATTATCATACAACTGATTCTTAGGGTTGTCAAAGTGACTTAGTCTTGTTATGTACATGCATGTCTTGACAACAATCTTCGATTCATTATTACTTTACCTATAAAATCATGGCTTGACATATTTGTACATACAAAGAAATCAAGTAAAAGAAGAGTTAAGAGAGAGAGAAGAAAAGAAGAAAAATTGAGAAATTTTGAAAAGGGATAAAAATTAAGATGAGTAGTGGTTGTGGCTACCAAATTAATTAGGACAAGGTTTTGTTTGATGTTGGGTGATTTTTAAATGTTGTTGGGCTTCTTATTTGGCCAACACACATGGATAAAGGAGAATGAACATATATATATATATATATATATATAGTCCTCATTTTTTGTGTAGTCCTAGAGTTCACATACATTCTGCAATTAAAATATTACGTAAAATATTGCAGAACATTTTATTTTGTGAATCATCTTGCACAAGCATCACTATTTTAATGAAAATTATGCAAAACATATTCAATTTATGAGTAGATAATTGCAAAACATATTATTCTTCATAACATATTTATTTTGCAAAACATACATCTTTACATTGCAGAACATAAATGTTCTACATGTAAAATATATGAGATTTGCAAGATTTTCATTTGAATAGTGATTTTTATGTAAATTATTAGAAAAATATTATATTATGTAATATTTTAAGTAATATTTCCGGGTTAGTTTTATGTCAACTCGAACCCGACTCGAAATCAGAAAAATCTACCCTAATTCGTACTTTTTCATGTCGAGTTTCGGGTCATGTCGATTTTTATCACCCTTAACCATTCAAACACCATGTGAAGGGTCAGACCAAGTCAGAGAAAATAAGATGTTGTTGATGATTCACCAATATGTATACTTTCACTCTATACTTGGTAAAGGTTTGAGTGAAACATTCAACAGATTTCAGAAATTATTAAATGACTTGAAACCGCATGAAAGAATCTACTAAATAAAAGATTTAAATATGAAATTTTTAAATGTTTTCCCAAATGAGAAGAAAATAACTATTATTTCAGTTGAAAACTCAAACGAGTACAAGTACTACACATTGGATAAATTGTATGGAGTTTTGAAGACCTATGAATTAGAAATGCAATATGATGAGTATGTTTAGAAAAGACAAAGAAAAGGTATATTTGTAGCTCTTGTTGTATCCATTACCTGTGAGAAGCTAATGGAATCAAAGTTGGAGTCTTCAAGCAAATGAGCCGGGGAATCAAGATCAAAGTCAGTTAAAGGAAAATAGTTGGATGTGGAAGATGAAGACAACTCTTCTACACAATATAAATTTGAAGAGATGGATAAACATTTTGCTTTTCTTTCAAAAAGGTTTTCAAACTTAAAATTCAAGAGAGGGAAATCAGTCTCAATGCCATTCAGGAAAGAATCACAGACCAATAAGAATTTGGTAGATAAATCAAAGTTTAAATGCTACAATTATGGCATATCTGGACACTTATATATTTTGGTGATTTTTTTTTAAAAAAAAACTAAATAGTTTGTAATTTAATAATTTCCCATGTTGGTGGTTGAAAACTAGCCAAATAGATTCTTAATTCGTGAGGGCAGTGGGTTATATATGAGTAATACACTTGTAATCTCATCTACTAAGCGAGTTAATAATTTTAGTCGTCAAACTCCAAACATATAAGACATGAATAAGGTATCTTCAATGATTATCTAAAGCACTTTGATCAAAAGGTTGTTCTTACGGTTAAAACGTATTTTCAATGATTGTTCATCACCCTTAGATCAAAAAGTTAGTCTTATATTGCCGACCATTGTTGAATATATAAGAATATTTATTGCATTGAATTAATGTTGAAATATGGTTTAATTAACCAAAATTTGGATTCAATTATATTGGATTTTGTAGATATATTTATGTAATCGTATACAACACGTGTGATACACGGTAATTTTATCATTATATATTGTAAATTATAATTTTAATATGTTACTGTCAGGATTCGAACCTTATATTTCTTAAATAATACTAATTTTAAGATTAAGTCTAACGGTTTTTGTCAATTTGATCTGACGGCTATGAATTGAGTGATCATAGGATAACTCAAAATTTTTAATATTTTGTATTTATTATAATAATATAAATACATAGATGTATAGATACCTGATTCTAGGAAAGAATTAAAGAAAAAATATGTTTGAACCATTTTTATCATATTCAATATCAATATTAACGAAATATAGACAATTGACTTGGCGCGCCCCTGATTTGTAATAAAATATAAGTTTCACCATCACTTGCTAATTCTACTTTCTCCATTTTTAAATAATTAATGTTTGACTTTATGTCACATATTTTTAGAAAATTTGACTGCATAGTTAAAATTATAATATTTAATTTTTTTCTTGAATAAAAAAATCAATTTAATATTATATATAAAAAATAATTCTAAAAAAATCAATTTAAATTATATAATCAAAACTATTAAACATGTGTGTCAAAAAGTCAACTACTATTATTTAAAAATAGAGACCTACTTTTACGCATTAACGTGCAAAAAAATTAAAGTACGCCCATCAAAATACTACAATTTAGTCATTTTAAGGACAAATAGGGGAGATTTCCAAAAAAAAAAAAAAGGACAAATCGGGGACAAATAAAAGAAGCCCTTGGAAAACGAATTTTTGAAAGTTGGTTATTTACAAGCCCAAAGGCATGAAAAGTCCTCCTAATCATCTGAGGCCCAAGGAGAACAGCCCACATTCATCCAATATAAATAAAATAATATTAGGGTTTCTTCTTCTCCTCTGCTTAAATCTCAGCGCAGCACTTTATATTTTCTCCTTCTCAAATCTCAAGTGCCTGCCTCATCTGAAAAAATGGTTAGTCTCTTCATACCCTTTACAATACAAACACTTACACATACATATCTATATTCAAATTAGTTATTGTTGTTTTTACTAATGTGTTTTTAATGAATTTGACAGACTCTTTCAAATGATATTGATTTGTTGCACCCACCAGCTGATGTGGAGAAGAGGAAGCACAAGCTCAAGCGCCTTGTGCAAACCCCTAATTCTTTCTTCATGGTATTATATCTTTTTTGTTTTTTGTTTTTAATTTTTTTGATTTTTTTAAATAATTTATGTTGAATCTCTGATTTTGTTTCTGTTTGTGTATTTTTTAGGATGTGAAATGTCAAGGCTGCTTTAACATGTGAGTATTTGTTTAAATGTTTTATTTTAATTTGATTCTTGATTTTTGGTTTGGTTTTAAAGATTGGATTTTTAATTTGATTCTTGGCTTGGGTTTGTAAAGATTAGATTTTTCATTTGATATTTGATTTGGATTCATAAAGATTAGATTTTTTAATATGATTGTTGGGTTTTTGATGATTTTTGCAGTACTACTGTGTTTAGCCACTCCCAAACTGTTGTGGTGTGTGGAAATTGTCAGACAGTGTTGTGCCAGCCAACTGGAGGCCGAGCTCGTCTCACGGAAGGATCCTCTTTCAGGAGGAAGAGTGATTGATCTGTTTTGATTTGAATTAATGGGTGCTGGCTCAGTTTGGTCAGTGTTTATGGGAATTAAGTTTTTCGTTTAGTTTCTTATGTAATGTTCTATTCTGCGTAACTTGTATTGTGGAGCTTAGCTTGATTATGTTTCGAGTAGACAGACCTTGTTGGGAAATTTGAATGGAATTTTTGGCTTATAATTTTAAGTGCTTTAATATTGCATTTGTTTGTGTTTATGATTGAGTGCCATGAGTTATATTCAAGGTTTCTGATCTCACTGCTATTGTATATGTGTGTCGTATTCTAGTTTTCAAAAATGATGTCCCATTTGTGTGCGTCTACCTTGTGAGAAGAAGATTATGCTGCGTCTGTCAGTGTGCTTAACTGTGTATTAACTACGTAAGGGTCTAATTGGCACCTGAAGGATCAAAGTGTAAACCCACGGAGGAATTTGACAATTCTGATTTGAAAGAAGTGAACATCCCTGATAATATATGCTTGTACATGATACTCCGTAGATAAAAATGATATTGATAAATACGAGGAAACAAATATATGGTTATATCATTTATGGCATGTCATTGTGTATAATGTCTTGTATGGGTAGTCATTTAATTGGTCCATTTGAGATATTCACACACCTTCCTTTAGATTGGAATTTGTTAGGGATAGGGTGATTCTTGGACAGTATGTTTTTATCTATGAGATTTTTCTGAAAATAACAAAAAAAATTTGGCATGTTAACATTACTGATGTTGCCGGTGTACATTCCTAATATGTATTTTATACTTTAGTAACCTCATATTACCACCAACTAGGTTTGATTCCATATACGAACCAGTGTTTGAATTGACTGTTTGCAAACAGAACTTGTGTTTGCTGGAAACAAGTTTTCAACAATGGGGAAATTCTATTCATTTGGTTTGATACCCCGTCCATTGTCTCTACCAGTTTTTGTATTAAACATACTCCAGTCTGCCACCTGGAGTATCACATTACTTGGAAGTGTAGGTTTAAGTTGGAACTGTTTAACCATTTATGCTTTTGACAATGATTGAGTTGCTTGAATACTTTATACAAGTAGATGAGTTTGTATATGGTCATGACTTGAGCTTGTGTAGGATGTTCTGTGTTAAGTTTTTTGAGTAGAATACATTATTACTAGCTTGTGGAAGTGAACATAAACATTCCTACAGATATTTGGTAGTAATGCTTTTTATACATATATGGATAAGGATCTGTCCTGTTTTGTGCCATTTTGCTTTCATCATATCATTAAGATGTGGAGTAATGCTTGTGGTAGTAATGCTTTTTTTTCTATTGGCAATGAAACTGAACTATTTAAAATAAATTGCTGAATGAATTCATCTGGACTCTGGAGGGAATTTGTTAATCTGCATACAGTTTTCGATTTCGGTTGACAAAGTTTTGTTTTTTTTTTCATGGAAAATTGTTCATGTCTATGGATTGCACACATTAGTAGTCAAATATGATTTCGAGCCGTATTTATAAGTTAGAACATGCCAAAAAAATCGCAACTGAAATCAGTTGTAATATGTCATGACTGTTTATATTTGCCTGGTGGTTAGTTTAGTAGTCCATTACCCTGTTGGGACCGTCCAAGCATCGAACTATGCTAGATTTTTGGAATTGATATCTCCAGTTCTTTATATGAACGCATTCCGTTTGATATGTACAATATTTGCCTATTGCAGAAGTGTGTTTCCTTGCCAAGACTTGGCTTGTTTTTTTTTACACTAGACTTGATTTGGTTAACGATACAGATAGATGAAGATTTCTGTGCGGCATCACCGCTTTAAAAATTTTAGAAGTATACGAAAAAACAATCATATTATCATTATTCACATGTTCAACTCTACAAATTAAATTAACTCGGTAGCCACGATACAAATTAAATTGACCTGACATCAATATTATATCAAATATACAAAACGATACAAATTAAATTCAACTGACATCAAAATTAAATCAAATATACAAAACGTTCACAAAATATATCCCTTCACGGAAACACTCTTATTAGCTAAAGTTTTAGATGTAGCAACTCCAACCGACCACCGCTCTTGGCTTCAACGGGTTCAAACTGTTAGCAGGATGAGAATTGAATTACCTTGCACGTCTTCTATATGACCATATCCAACTTTTCAGTGTCCATGTTATCAAATACACTCAAGGTCCAATCCCACCACTTTTACCAAAATTATTCATAGACACTTTATATATTTATTTAGCAAAATTATTTATTAAAATTATTTTAATAAACTATAAAATGAAAATTTCATAAAAACAAATAAATTCATATCACTACTTCGAATTGAATTTAAATATAATTTAAAATATATATTTTAATATTTTCATGTCACTATCTCGAATTGAATTTCAAAATAGGACAGAGGCGTAATATAAAATATATATGTTAATATTTAACTAATAATTAATACCATTAAATACATATTTAAAATATGATGATTAAAATAACTATTCATTGTTATAACTCATTATTTCATAAGTTACAAGTTTGATTTTGTGTATAAGTTACACAATCATATGTATGCAGTAAATTGAATTCAATGTACCATCATTATTCGCGATCGAACTACCAAAATAGAATGGGAGCTCATGAAAGGGAACTGTCTTAATATAGTTATTATAGCCGTTTGAATTTGAAAATAATATTAAAATACTATTTTTGAAATATAGCTTAACCATTATAGCTAACAACATTAGAGCGCAACATTTTAGAGGTTCAGCAAATTTTAACTAACCATTATTTTACAATATTTTAGCTAACCATTATAATTAACCCTTGAAGATGCTCTTATATTTCTTGATCTTCAACCTAATGCTAAAAATCAAATCAATACATATTTTGTTAATAAATATTCCCTCTCCTTCTGTCCCTCCAATTTGTTTACACTTTTTTTTTGTTACGTCTCTTCCAATTGTTTAGATTTCAAATTTTTCCAAAAATAGTAAAGTTTTTATAATTTTTAAAATAATCACATCCACTACTTCTCTCCACTATACCCACTTTATACACGTATAATATTAATCGGTCTCACTATTTTATTCAATTCTTTAACTTTTCTCCACTAATTTATCATTTTTCTAAAATTCCATGCCCAGCCCAAATGTAAACATTTGGGAGGGATGGAGGAAGAATTCATCATCACCCTAAATAAAATAATTTTTTTTAAAAAAATTACAAGTAATCATTACAACTAAGCCTATCAATAGTGCGAAAATCTGATCCGACCCGATCCGATTCGAGACTATTTTAGCAGATATGGATCGACCTATTAAAAAATTTGATCTGGAATCCGATTCGATAAGAAAAAATCGGTTATAAATGGATCGGATATGGATTTAGGTCGCAACGATCCGTTAATAACCCGATCCGGTTTATATATATATAATGTAATAAAAATAATTTTTAATAATTTTAATTTTAAACGTATTATCCTTGAGTCAAGTCTCATTATCTATATTTCGTTGAGTTTGGTCTCTAGAGTCCGATCCATTTCTATAATCATAGTTCTTTTACTTTTAGAGGCGCATAACTCATATCTCAATTCATATAACACTTCCATTTCGCAACATCATTTTTTTTTATTGTTAAAATTAAAATACTATACACCCCAATAGTATGTTTATTTTAAAAAGGGAATTTTAGTTCGTAATTTATCGTTGGAGTTCGTTGTATTCTACTTGTATTTTAATATTTTTTGAAATTGTTAATTTTAAATACATTTTGTAATAAATTAAGTTAAAAAATAAA
This sequence comes from Apium graveolens, assembly GCF_009905375.1. Classification (NCBI taxonomy): domain Eukaryota; kingdom Viridiplantae; phylum Streptophyta; class Magnoliopsida; order Apiales; family Apiaceae; genus Apium; species Apium graveolens. The sequence continues at coordinate 205,449,460 of NC_133653.1, forward strand.
TATACATAAATAGAGCGGATATCCGATCCGAAATCCGTGATATAATCGGATCCGGATATGGATCGGCCTATAAAAAATCCGGAGCCGATCCGATACGAATCCAAATCTGAAAAAATAAATGGATATGGATATGGATTTAGGCCGATCCAATCTAAACTTGATCCATTGATCGGCCTAATTACAACTAATCTACAATATACTAAAATTGAGTTCATCTGTCATCCAAACTAATGTGTCAAGTTATTATGCTATGATGATGTCATGGTTGCGTATGTGTCAATTTCTTATTTAATCTCATTTTTAATATTGTTTTAAAATCTCCTCTTTCATATTCTCTATTTTTCTCTCTTATTAATTGTTATCCTCCGTTTCTCACTCATTAATCTCCACTAATTCTCACTCCTCCCCATTTTTCACCCCTTCTAATTCTAATTACTCACTCATTTTTTATTTTTTGACTGATTTATTGTTAGGTCACACTTTCACTGTAGAGGGGATGAATACAGTGTTTATTACAATCAAATCAAACTTCAAGAACTTATGTAACAGAAAACAAACTTTATTGAAACAATAAACTCTGTTACAATCTGGAACTGTTATCTCTCAGTGATGAACAAAATATCACGAGAGCTGCTAGGGTTACAGTAAATAATATTCTCAATAATGATAACACTTATAGTGTAAACCCTATGTCTGTGTTTATATATTACACAGTTACAAGATAATCGCTAATTGATATGGAATATAATTCTGCTTCCTAATATATATCAATCAGATATATTTCCTTCCAAGTATTCCATTCTTTACGGAATTCCTTCTTCATGCATATCTCTTCTTATGTTTATCTTGATCTTCTTAACTTTAATCAGCTACTGTCCTTATCTGATCATCCTTCAGCACTTAAGTTCTGATATCTATCTCCTGATGCTTATCTCCTGATAACATAAGTACTGATATCCCTTAAGTTCTGACGTCCAGTATAAGTACTGATCAGTTAAGTACTGATTTGTTCTGTTCAAATAAGATCTGAAATCTAAATATAAAACATATTAGCCATGACATTATCAAATATATCTAACAATCTCCCCCAACTTGTAAATTAGCAAAATATACAAGTTTAACAGATATTTGATGATGTCAAAAACATTAAGTACAAATGCATGAGAAATAGACAAGATAACTACAACTTACAGTCCTTAAAGCTTTTACCAATTCAACTTCTGATAACAACTTTAGTCTGTATACACATCAGAATTTAAGTAGTTGTAGATCTTTGACTTGGCTTCATCATTTTCTGATCTCTCTGATGTCAGGAGTTGTTCTGAGATAATTCTTCAACAAACATTTCTCAGCATATCTGAGTTCATCAATCATTCTCCGTTTGACATCTTTAAGCTCTGCAGTATCTTCACCAGTTTGAAATATTGCAGCTTTGAGATCATTAATCTTTGCTCTTCTCAACTCCCGATCTAGTCTTATGACATAAGCTTTGTTAGACTCTAGATTGAATTCAAGCCCCTTAATACCAAGATATGTTCTGATCTGTGCAGTATTAGGCTTCATATCAACAATATCACCATTGTGATTTCTGTACTTTGGAACATATATGCTGTCAGACTTAACAGAATAAAGTCTTTTCTGTCTCTGAATCTGTTCTTTCAAATAATTTGCAGCAGTCCCTGTCAATCTGTCATCCACTTGAAGTAAGAATAATACATGCTCCAATTCTTCAAAATACTTCAATGGAATGGCATTTTGTCTTATATGATAAACCCTACCATCTGTCATGAAATACAACAAGATGTGTTCCTTCAAGTAGGTATGGTAAACCATTTGTACAGATTCCAATTGATTCAATCTTTCAGGAGTTGCTCCAATTCCTGGTTCACACAAGGAAGTTGGATCATTGGTAGTGTTGTGTACTCTTCTTTCATCAGCACTTCCCAATCCAGTTTTATCTCTTGCTTCCTTTCCAGTAACTACTCTAGCTTCAAAGCGACTTGCAGTAGTCTTCAAAGGTTGAGTTTGTTTTGCTTTAGTGAATCCTGGTAGGAGTGTATTTGATCTTCCTTCTGATATCAAGTTAACTTGAGCTGTGTCAGAGGTTACTTGCTTCTTTTGAATATCAGAACTTTTAATTTCTTGACTCTGAACAACTTGAGCTGTGTCAGAGGTTGTTTTAAGAACTTTTCTTGAAGTCAGAGCAAGATTATCTTTGTCATCAGTAATTTCTTCATCTTCAGGAGGTACATAGACTTTAACAGGTTCACCAACCTTTTCTTTACCCTTGGATCTTGGATCTATCTTTGGTTGTGATTTAGCAAATGTTGCTTCAGTTTGTGCCTTTTCTTTAATCACAATACCTTTCAGTTTTGGAAGTGACTTTTTACCAAAAGCTTCGGATTTAGATGTGACTTTCTCTGATTTAAGTCTAGCTTCTTCTTCCTTTAAACTTTCCAAGTCCATTCCTGGATTTTCTTGAAGAAATAACTATCTTGACATTTCTTCATCAAGATCTAGAAGTTCATCAGAATTTATTCTTTTACCAGTATCAGAACTTAATCTCTTCCCAGTATCAGAACTTATCCTGTGACTTGCAATTTCAGCATTTCTTGATGAGAATCTTTTACTTTGACTATGACCTCCACCCATTCCAGAGTTTCCTTGGTCATCTTTTTCATCATCCTTTCCTTGCAATGTCTTGTCATCCTTGCATTTGGACTTAATCACTTTCTCCCCCTTTTTGGCATCAGCAGGAAGTATAAGAGAGATAAGCAATTCCACTGAAGATTGGATTTCTGTCAGTTGTGATTGCTGAGAAGCTTGATTTTGCAGAATTTTATCAATCTGTGCTTGTTGGCGATCTTGAGTCTTCTCAATATAAGCAATCCTGTCCATAGATGGTTGAAAGAACTTTTTCTTATCAAGTTTTCAAACTTGTTCTTGTTTGGTAAAGTTCTCCTGAATCTTGTGTATTTCGGCATGAGTAGTTGAATGAAGACCTTGTAGATTTTTAGTACTCAATGCAGTGACACGAAGCTGAGCTTTGAAATCATCAGAATTTAACATTTCATCAGCTTTAGTAAAGTGCTCAGTAAGATGTAACGCAGATGGAATACATGAGACTGAGTTCCATTCCTTAGTCCACTCCTGTCCTGCAGGAGTTTCACTCCAAGGCACTGGTGGTTCCTCTGTAACATACTTCTTTACTAGTTCAGACTTTGAAAGAGGAATGTGTCCTGAAGGACCTGCTGCATCAGTATTTGCAGTTGGAGCAGCATCACCAGTATCTCCAGCATGTGCAGCATCAGAACTTATAGAATCAGTATCATCTGATATAATAGCAGTGTGAGTAGCAATGGAGGCGTCAGCATCCTCCAAATGCTGATCTGATGCTAAGTTCTGATCAACAGCCAAATCCTGATGCTCACCTAAAGTCTGATCATCAGTGTCTAGATGCAGAGAAGGTGACTTAGATAATTCCGGAGTTTTAATAGCATCAGTAACAGTTGTTGGCAAAAGATTTGTTGCTGTTGGAGCTTCTAAGAAAATTACTCCAGGCACAACTAAGTGTTGATCAGCATTATCAGCACTTGTGCCTTGATGACCAAGAGACACAGATGGAAAATTAGCCTTGTCAGATACAGTTTCCTGAGATGGAGTGGATGGAGAAGAAGTAACTGGAGCAAATTCTTTTTCTTGTGAGATCAGAGATTCCTGATCCCCTTCCTTAGCTGCTTCCTCCTCATCATCTGAAACTGGCCTTTTTGCCCTCTGTTTCTTGTATGTCCTTGGTAATTTAGAGTCCTTGGAAATGTCAGGAATTGTCATTTTTCTAAGCCTCTTGAGAAGCTTAGATCCTCCAAGTTCAGAATCCTTCTGAGAAATCTTTTTCTCAGCTGCAGGTACCACAGGTTCTGAAGAAAGAATCGGTTCCTCAGAATCTGAGTCATCTCTCAAGGTGATCCTCCTCTTCTTCTGAGGTGTGTGAGAAACAGTCTTTGTTCTCTTTGGCTTGGAAGATGTAGGTTTCACATAGGACTTGAGATATATTCTGAGAGATGGTTGAGAGGTTTGAGGTGGCTGAGTAGAGATGGTAGGTGCTGATGAACCAGGTTCTGATGTTTGAACATCAGGATAAAGTGCAGTGTACTTAACAGGATCATAGGTGATTAAGGCTTGTTTGACAGATAAAGGTATTAAGAGGGGTCTTAACACAGCCTTTTTATTATCAGAAGATAATAAATCAGTAAAAGCTCTCTTAGCTATTCTGAAAGATGGAATGAGATCACCAAAATTTTGGGGGGAATTATAACAAAAATTATAAATAAGCTGACAAAATCTTGCAAAATATACAGTATTGCGATCTTCTGTCATCCTATCCCCAATAGAACCCAAAACTGCACGTGCATAATCAAAATCAGTGTGATTTAGAAGTGCATACCCGATTTGTTGGCTGAATATGGGAATTGCATCAAAATTTGTACATTTGTTGGCGAAAGCTTTGGTAATGCAATCAAAGAAGAAACTCCATTCCCTCCGTATGAAGGATCTCTTCAACTATCCAAGCTTGGTCAATGTTCCTTCATATCCCAGACTAACCATCATATTTTGAAGAACTGAGTCATCAACAGTAGAATAAACACAGTCCTCAGGAAGCTGTAATGCCTGTCTAACCGTAGACAGAGTCACAACATACTCATTTTCCCCTGATGAAAATATTAAACTTGGGGACCCGTGAGCACCACCATTGTCATATACTCCACTCCTCCAAAACTCCAGTACTTGAACCCCAGAAATTGATGTAGGCTCAGTTAGAGCAAACCCAATATCAGAACTTGTGAGAAAGTCTTGAATAAAATGAAATTCAGAGGGTGCCTCTGTAGTGTGTAGTATCGCAGAGAAGTTATTAGGAACAAACTTTGCTCCATCAAAGAGAATGTCCTTGGGTGCCATTATGTGTTGATAAGAAAACGGTAACCTGTAATGTGTTTGAGAAAATGCCTCTGAAAAGAAAATCGTCAGGAGATGAGAGAGTTTAAAAGTAAAGAGAGAGATAAAATATAATGGTAAATAAAAGATTTGACAATCTTTGCTCTCTTTTACTTATACACAAAAAGTAACCGTTGAGGACACATGGCAGACATGCATTTAAAAGTAGTGGTAAATACCTTGACACCTGTTTTTCATAGAGAAAGCAAAAAGTAATGGGCACGGTAAATAAGGAATAATTACCACCCACTTGCAGTTTTTCAAGGAAAAACAAACCGTTTCACTTACCTAGATTCCATTAATCAAGGTGAATCAGTTTTAATTTAAAATTGAAACTGTTCCCACTAATTCAAATATTTTACTCTGCAATATTAATATTCCGAGAAAAAACTGTGTGTGAGAATGAGTAAAATCAATCAGTTAAGTAAGTACTGATAAAACATTTTCAGAACTTAAAATCAGACACAATTTATCAGAATATTTATCAGGATTTATCAATGCGTATCAAAATTTCTCAGAGACAAGATTAGAAGACTTAAAACAAATTCCATTAATATATCAAAATAATACATTGATGAAATTGAAATTACATCAGAACTTTTACATTCTTGTCCTAAGCTTCTAAATCTAACATCAACAGCCTTAGTCCTAGCTAAGAAGCCTGACAAAGCTGAGGATGAAGAAGAACAGGAAGAAGACGAGATTAAGTCATCTTTCTCTTCCTATCTTCGACAAACAAGATAGCGAGTCGAATGATTCGCTCTTGCTGACGGATAGCTTCCCGCCGTTCCGCCTCCAATCGATCAAGATGAAGCTGGTAGTCCATCTCGAAGAACAGAAGTTGGTTCAGCACCGCCTATGGGACAGAGCCCCATATCTCTTCAGGAATGGCAGTTACATGCCACTCCTGCTGCCAGTCGGCGCAGCTTAGCTCCATATGAAAATTTTGGTAATTCAAAAACATATTGTATCGAACCATGATGCTTTTGAAAAAGAATATGAAGTTACGATTGTGAGAAAAATTGATGAAAGGGCTAAAGTGAAGTGGCTGATTATATAGGCAAGAGAATGCCAGGAGACGCGAAGATATTTAATGCTGACAGATAGAGTTAAGTCTACCTCGTCTCCCTAGATTTGAAAAAGAATAATAGTCATTGGAAAAGGAATGTGCACATGTATCAAGAGTGAACTGTTCAAGGACGAGTGCAATTATGTTTTAACCATAGACTATTAATCTTCCACTTCAACATTTCGAAATTAATCTGAGACTGTTACCAAATTTTACTCACAGATAAGTCAAGTAAAGGGTTAGACTGAAAAATCAGAACTTAGACCTATACCAGAACTTAACAGTCATCAGAACATAATGTCTTAACTCGAACAAGGAATATCTATCTTAGTAAGTTTTCATACAAGTTCTGAGTTATAGTCTTCAGGACTTAATCATCAGAGCATATAACTAGAACGTGTCCTCAGAATTTGTGCAAAGGGACACAGTGACTGTTTGTCTAAAAGAACATAGACCTCCACAAAAATTTCATCATTCATATGGAGTGATTTGTGTGTGCATTAAGCTAAATAACTAATAAAGAGTAAAGTCTGATTTACTTCAGTACATCTTAGAAATAAGTCATAATTAAAATTTTGCTAAAGAGCTGTCATTATCCTGAAACCTACTGATAAATGAGTTCATGCATGAGTCCACCTCAACTGTTTTTGTGCTAATTTTATGCATCTTTGAAATTCTCTTTTACAGTGGCTTCTCAGTGTAAGTGAGTCACGACTGCTTATCAGAATTTATGCTATTATCAGAGTATTTCTCCAGTAATCATAGAGTGTGAACAGTCACCAAGAAAAATATTTTGCTTTTCTAATGCATATTTACTTAATACCAGCTATGCACTTGGGTCGTCCCATTCACATTTTTACTCTAGATCTCAAAGGAGTACCTGATATTATTCTTTGATTCTTGTTCTTCTTCTTTTGATAAGTGAGGTTTATCAGCACTTAGTACATTCAGCAGTTTTACTAGAATCAGAACTTAAACAGATGAGTAGCATTATTCTAATTTGGGACTTAGTAATAAGATGAATAAAGTAAACTAAACTAAGCTCAAGTATCAGAATTTGCTTGTGTCATAAGATTTCCACAGAAATAATTACTTCTTTCATGGGATCATTTGTTTATTGAAGACTAGTAGGTCAGTATCTAGCACAATTATCCTCATAGGATTGAATGATTACTTAAACAGATATATCACTTATTAGAGTTAAGAGATATGTATCAGACAACAGTCAGTACTTAAAAACATTTATCAATTAATGCACAGAATATACAAAGAGATTAATTCTGTAAATACTGATCATAAAGTCTGATAACATAGAACAAGTTTAAGCAGATTTAGAGAAAGAACCTGAAATCATTCCAAGTTCATTTACCAATTTTGTAAAGGTAGCTTCACACAGTGGTTTTGTGAAGATATCTGCTACTTGTTGATCTGTGGGAACAAAATGCAATTCCACTGTACCTTCATCCACATGTTCCCTGATGAAATGGTACCTGATGCTGATGTGCTTTGTCATAGAGTGTTGAACTGGATTACCTGTCATAGCAATAGCACTTTGATTATCACAGTAAATAGGGATTTTGAAATATGTTAACCCATAATCCAGTAACTGATTCTTCATCCAAAGAATCTGTGCACAGCAGCTGCCTGCAGCAATATACTCTGCTTCTGCAGTTGATGTGGAAATTGACTTTTGTTTCTTGCTATACCAAGAAACCAACCTGCCTCCAAGAAATTGGCAGCTACCACTTGTGCTTTTCCTGTCAATTTTGCAACCTGCAAAATCTGCATCTGAGTAACCTATTAATTTAAAATCTGATTCTCTAGGATACCATAATCCTAGATCAGCTGTTCCTTTAAGATACTTAAAGATTCTTTTTACAGCTGTTAAGTGAGGTTCTCTTGGATCTGCTTGAAATCTTGCACAAAGACAGGTAGCAAACATGATATCTGGTCTACTAGCAGTTAGATAGAGAAGTGAGCCAATCATACCTCTGTAATCAGTAATATCTACTGAATTACCAGTATCCTTATCCAGTTTTATTGCAGTGGCCATGGGAGTGGATGCACTTGAACAATCTTGCATTCCAAATTTCTTCAGCAAGTTTCTGGTGTACTTAGATTGACAAATAAAAGTTCCTTCTTCACTCTGCTTGACTTGAAGGCCCAGAAAATAACTAAGTTCTCCCATCATACTCATCTGATATCTTGACTGCATTAGGTTGGCAAACTTTTTGCAAAGTTTGGCATTTGGAGACCCAAAAATAATATCATCAACATAAATCTGGATCAAAAGTAAGTCCCTGCCATGGTTGAGATAGAACAGTGTTTTGTCAATAGTTCCTCTGTTGAATCCACTTTCCAGAAGAAACTGAGCTAAAGTCTCATACCATGCTCTAGGAGCTTGCTTGAGTCCATAAAGTGCTTTATCAAGCCTGTAGACATAATCTGGATGTTTGGAATCTACAAAGCCTGGAGGTTGTTCAACATATACTTCCTCTTCCAATTCTCCATTGAGAAAAGCACTTTTCACATCCATTTGAAAGACAGTAAACTTTTTGTGAGCAGCATAAGCCATGAATATCCTTATGGCTTCTAACCTAGCAACTGGCGCAAATGTTTCATCATAGTCAATTCCCTCCTGTTGAGAATATCCTTTTGCAACCAGCCTTGCCTTGTTCCTTACAATTATGCCATCACTGTCAGTTTTGTTTCTGAATACCCACTTTGTACCAACAACCGATCTATTCTTAGGTCTTGGCACTAAGGTCCAGACTTTGTTTCTTTCAAATTCATTCAACTCTTCCTGCATTGCTTGCACCCAATCAGCATCTTGAAGAGCTTCTTCCACTTTCTTTGGCTCAGACTGAGAGAGAAAAGAATTGTAAAGACATTCATTCGAAGTACCTGTTCTAGTTCTGACACCTGCCTCAGGATTTCCAATTATCAAATCAGGTGTATTTGATTTTGTCCACTTCCTTGCAGATGGAAGATTTTCTCTAGAACTGGATGCTCCCCCATGATTCATGCTGTCTTCGGTTTCATTTTCTGATGCTCCCCCTGAAACTATGCTCTCTGAGTTGGATCCTTCAGTATTTAGATTTTCAGTATTGTCAGTACTTGGCTTATCAGAACTTGACGAATCAGAATTTGAAGAGCCAGATGTATGTTCTGATGCTTCTTGAGATGTGATAATATCTTGAGTATGCTCCCCCTGCATTGGTGCATCTTCCTTTGACGTAGTCACCACAGTTTCAATAACATCAGAGTTTAATCCATCAGAATTTACAGTATCAGGACTTAGACTGTCAGGACTTGAGGTATCAGAATATGAATCTTCATTTTCAAATCTCAGCTGATCATGATCAATGCAATCTTCAAGTCCAGTGATCTTCTTGTCATCAAAAGAGACATTGATAGATTCCATGACCACTTTTGTTCTCAAATTATAGACTCTGAAGGCTTTTGTAGAAAGTGGATATCCAACAAAGATTCCCTCATCAGCTTTTAGATCAAACTTGGATAGCTGTTCAGGATGAGTCTTGAGAACAAAACACTTACATCCAAATACATGAAAGTATTTGAGATTTGGCTTCTTGTTCTTCACCATCTCATATGGTGTTTTTCCATGCTTGTTAATGAGTGTTGTATTTTGAGTAAAACAAGCAGTCTGCACAGCTTCAGCCCAGAAATAGGTTGGAAGCTTTGCTTCTTCAAGCATTGTTCGTGCAGCTTCAATGAGAGTTCTATTCTTCCTTTCAACAACTCCATTTTGCTGTGGAGTTCCAGGAGCAGAAAATTCCTGCTTTATTCCATGATTTTTGCAGAACTCTTCCATTATCAGATTCTTGAATTCAGTGCCATTATCACTCCTCAAAATTTTCACAGAATCTTTGATCAATTTATCCAGATATTTGACATGATCAATCAGGATAGATGCAGTTTCACTTTTTGTGTGCAAGAAATACACCCATGTGTATCTGGTGAACTCATCTACTATGACCAACGCATATTTCTTCTTTGCAATAGACATGACATTCACTGGACCAAATAGATCAACATGAAGTAGATAATAAGGCTCAAGAATTGATGATTCAGTCTTGCTCTTGAACGAAGATTTTCTTTGTTTAGCCTTCTGACATGAGTCACAAAGACCATCAGGAACAAACACTGATTTTGGCAGTCCTCTCACAAGATCTTTCTTGATCAGTTCATTTATCTTGTTGAAGTTTAAATGAGAGAGTTTCTTGTGCCAATTCCAGCTTTCTTCAGTTGAGGCTCTACTCACTAAACAGATTGCAGAACCATCAGAACTTGTTGAAAGCTTAGCTTCATAAATGTTACCACGCCTGAATCCCTTCAGAACAATTTTTTCTTTAGATTTACTAACTATTTCACAATGTTCTGCAAAGAAATCAACATGATAACCTCTGTCACAGATTTGACTTATACTCAGTAAGTTGTGTTTAAGTCCTGAGACCAGAGCTACATCTTTAATGATGACATTCCCAAGATTGATATTGCCATATCCCAAAGTTTTTCCAATGTTACCATCTCCATAAAAAACACTTGGGCCAGCTTTCTCCACAAAGTCTGATAGCAGGGCCTTATTTCCAGTCATATGTCCTGAACATCCACTGTCCAGAACTAAAATATTTTTCCTGTTGCCCTGCAATCAAAAAGACCACTAATTATTAGTTTTAAGGACCCAGACTTGCTTGGATCCTTTGGCCTTTTTAGGTTTGTTAACATTTGCAGCGGATTTAGCATCAGATTTTATGTTAACAGTTTTCTTATCAGAACTTATACTACCAGACTTTGAATCAGAACTTACACTAGAAGGAACAACAGAAACTTTCTTTAAAGAAGGTTTTATTTGATAATAATCATAGTACAAACTATGATATTCCTTACAAGTATAAATGGAATGCCATAAACTACCACAATGAAAACAAGGATTTTGTGGTTTGTATCTAACAGACTGACTCTTAACTCCTGAGTTTGTAGATAAGGAGTTAATATTCTTATTCTTCCTGCAAAAAGAAGCCAGATGGTTAGAACTTCCACAGTTATGACACGCTTTCCTAGGAGCATCAGGAACAGATTTATAGTTATTGCTTTTATTCACACCTTCCTTTCCATTCCTGTTTTTCCTAGGTGATTTTACCTTGTTTGCATTCTTAACATCTTTCAGCTTATGCTTAAGCTGCTTCTTTGTCATTAAGCCTATGTTAACTTCAGCCGTCTTTTCCTGTTTTAGTTTGTCAGAAGCTAATTCCTTTTTAACTTCTGATTTCTCATTTTCAGATTTTTCAGTTACAAACTTAACAGGTTTTAACTTCGGCTTTTGCTTATCAACAGGCTTAATTTCTACAGTTCCTTTTTCATTTTTATTTTCTCCATAACCTAAGCCCTCTTTCCAGTTTCCACTGCTTAGCAAATTTTGAGTTGTTTTGCCAGAGTTAGTCCAAGTTCTGATAATCTCTCTCTCCTTTTCTAACTCAGTTTTTAGAGATTCATTCATTTTTAGCACTTCATCCCTAACATAAAAAGCATCATCTCTATCCTTCTGAGTTTGATGGAACATGACTAACTCTTTTTCTAAGAAATCATTTCTTTTCCTAAAAGCAAGATTTTCAGAAGTTAATCTTTCACATGTTAAAGTTTGATCTCTATAACTAACAAACATGGTTTTAAGATATCTTCTCAACTCATTAATATCATCAGTATGAAAAGCATAAGTAGTCTGAGGTACCTTTGTTTCAGCAGCTTCAGAACTGCTCTCAGAACTTGATTTATTAGCATTTGCCATCAATGCATAGTTCTCCTCACTTTCAGAGTCTGAGGTGTCTGTCCAGCTTTTCTGCTTTGTGACAAGAGCTTTGCCTTTGTCACTCTTGGTCTTCTTGCAATCAGGAGATATGTGGCCTTTCTCACCACAATTATAACATTTAACATTAGCGTAATCTCCTCTGTCAGACTTTCCTCCTCTTCCTTCAGATCTTCTGAAATTCTTCTTATCAGAACTTATGCCTTTCCTGGAAAACTTCTTTCCCTTCCTGAACTTCCTGTATGCAATCTTTGTGATTCCTTTCACCATAAGAGCACACAGCTTCATCATCTCCTCATCAGCATCAGTTTCAGGCAAGCTTTCAGAATCTGAGTCATCATCACTCTCAGAACTTGATGACTCAGTATCAGACTTTATGATAAGAGCTTTACCCTTGTCTTTCTTTGAGGAAGGTGGTTTGGGGGATTCCTCTTCAGCCTTGAGAGCAACTGTCCTTGACTTTCCTCCTTTCCTCTTGCTTCTTTGTTCCATCTCAAGTTCATGAGTCTTGAGCATTCCATAGATTTCATCAAGAGTTGTTTCATCAAGATTGTAGTTGTCTCTTATTGTTGTTGCCTTCAAATCCCAACATTCAGGAAGAGCTAACACGAATTTAAGGTTTGTATCTTCAAGATCATACTCCTTATTTACTAATGACAAGTCATTCAAGAGTTTGACAAATCTATCATATACATCAGTCAATGACTCATTAGTCCTAGAGTCAAAGTGTTCATACTCTTGAGTGAGTATTGTCTTCCTGTTCTTCTTAACTGTTTCAGTTCCTTGACACCTTGTCTCCAGTGCATCCCATATCTCCTTAGCAGTCTTGCAGTTGATTACCCTGTTTGACATTACATTATCAATGGCACTATGCAATAAGTGTCGTACCTTGGCATCCTTAGCAATAGATGCTATATCTTCAGCAGTGTAATCACTCTTTTCCTTTGGTACGGTCTTTGCTGCTTCACCTGCAACTACAACAGCGAGCTTGGTAGGTTTGTGAGGCCCTTCCTTGATTCTATCAAGGTATTCTGGATCTGTTGCTTCCAGAAACATGGTCATCCTTACCTTCCATATGGGATATTCAGATGGTCTCAATATGGGAACTCTGATAGTCTCATATCGACTCTGAGTTGATGTCTTTGATGATTTCTCAGTTTTGGTAGGCTTAGTTGGAGTTTCTGTGTCAGACATGATTGTGTTTGGATCTTTAACTGTATGTGTGTTAACAGAAGGCTCTGATACCACTTGTTAGGTCACACTTTCACTGTAGAGGGGATGAATACAGTGTTTATTACAATCAAATCAAACTTCAAGAACTTATGTAACAGAAAACAAACTTTATTGAAATAATAAACTCTGTTACAATCTGGAACTGTTATCTCTCAGTGATGAACAAAATATCACGAGAGCTGCTAGGGTTACAGTAAATAATATTCTCAATAATGATAACACTTATAGTGTAAACCCTATGTCTGTGTTTATATATTACACAGTTACAAGATAATTGCTAATTGATATGGAATATAATTCTGCTTCCTAATATATATCAATCAGATATCTTTCCTTCCAAGTATTCCATTCTTTACGGAATTCCTTCTTCATGCATATCTCTTCTTATGTTTATCTTGATCTTCTTAACTTTAATCAGCTACTGTCCTTATCTGATCATCCTTCAGCACTTAAGTTCTGATATCTATCTCCTGATGCTTATCTCCTGATAACATAAGTACTGATATCCCTTAAGTTCTGACGTCCAGTATAAGTACTGATCAGTTAAGTACTGATTTGTTCTGTTCAAATAAGATCTGAAATCTAAACATAAAACATATTAGCCATGACATTATCAAATATATCTAACATTTATAATATTTTAAAATTTTAAGTAAAATTTATAAAATATCTTTTTATGACCTTCATATAACATACACAAGAAATTATTTTTATAATATTATAAAAATATTAATATATAACTTTTTCTTTAATATATATTTAACATAATTTTTTACTAAACTAACACGTTCATTTTAAATAAACTAAATATTAATCGGGTATCGGTCCGGGGACTAATCTAATAGTTTAATATCGTTAGAATTGGGCCTGTTTGTCTACGACTTATAAGTCACCTAATGACTTATAAGCCCATAACAGCTTATTGACGAATGTTTGTTGACCCAACTTATAAGTTAAATTTATAACTTATAAGCTGATAAGTTAAATGATAGCAGTGACGTACTTTTTCTCAATTTATTTTGATTTTTAAATTTTTATTAATTTTTATTTTGAAATATATGTTTGTAAATGTTAATTTAACATTAAATTCACGAATTAAGATAATTATATATAAAAATTATTTATTTTAGTTCATTTAAGTAAGAAAAAATTGATTTATAAATAAAATTATCCAAACACTAACATAACTTATCTATACTATACTATTATAAGCAAAATATAGTATAATTTGATTGGTTAATTAACACCTGCCTAAAAAATTTATTAGGACTTTCCAAAAATTACAAATTAAAATTTTTATTGATTCAATTTTAACATTTAAACGTAATGATCATATAACATTCCAATATCCTGCACCAATACTATTACTTTACACTTTCAGTTCCCCACAACTCATTTTGCTGCAAATCGTGTTTAATCTCTCAAACCCATCATCAAGGCTTAATTAAAATAATAAGAACAAAAATTTCACTTAAAATCTATTATCTAATGTATGTCAAATATCCCTTTTGTTTAAATTTTTCGAAAAATTGTTAATACTTTCCCGAAAACACATATACATGTTTAGAGAAACAAAGAAAAAAATAAAATGTAAATTTTTAAAAAATATACATGTTATATTTTACATTGTATTTAAGGAGATGATTATATCTTAATGGATATAAAAAATTAAAAATGAAAATAGCTATATATAATATTATAAGCAAACATTTATATTTTTTTTTTCTAAATGATTCTTAAGAGTATCTCCCGCAAAACAAAACCTTTAGATATATTATTTACTGGGCATTGGGTGGCGTTTTTGTAAAAATTTAAGCACTCAAATCATGTTAACCTTAGTACATAATTACATTTGGTTGACTATATTTATTATACATAATACCAATGAAATGTATCCCATTCTCCTTATTTAAAATTTACATGATCGTTAATTTTTCATTTTTTAGTTATCAACTTTGGAGATGCTCGAGCATCTCCAAAAAAGGAAAACCCTTCGCAAATAAATCTTAGATTTCACATATTATACATAGTTTGTATAATTCGGGAAGTTTCAATCATAAAAACCTTTTGGGTAAAGTTATAGTCAGCCCAATAATATTAGCTAAATTTGTCCAATCTCTCACAAACGGTAACAAAAACGTACACATAAATTTTACATTATAGTCAATCCTATTAAAGCACATCCCCTTATTTGTTTAATTAATTTTACATAATTATTATTAGATATTATTTTATCCAACCATTTTAGTTAATTTCGTTGGAAATGCTATGAGATTTTAAATTATAGATAGGTTGTTATTGGATATGTAAGATTTTAAGCCATAAATAGATTGTTGTTGGATATGTGTACGGTAATTACTCATCAAGTCTTCAGTTTGAATCCGTTAACAACATATCATAGTTAAATATTTATGTTCTATATTTTCTAAATGATTCATATAAGTTTAAGTTCGAATTCCGTCAACAATATATTTTACTTAAATTTTATATTTTACATTTTCAACATGTAAGTAAAGGATCATGACTAAAAATACCATACAATGTATATTATTATAATTTATTATTAACTATTAAAATCATATATATATATATATATATTAAATATAAATTACATTAAGATAAGACATATCATTAATAATTATTCGGGTTATAGGCTAGTATGTATTTTTTTACTTATCACTTATAAGTTATTTATTCATTTTAAATCATAAATTACTTATTTTAAAATTTCCCAAACGGGCACAATATCTTATGGATTTAATAAATTTTAGATAATATTTATTTTATATTATTTTAACCGACAAATGTAGTTGTTCGCCGCCGGAAATGCATGTAAACACATTTTGAACAACTTGTTTGCAGATTTAGCATATCTGTTAACAAAGTTGTGTTCTATTTAACGAATTTATTATTTTAAAAATTGGCTAACTTTGTTATTTAACTAGTCTAATACGAATTTAATTATATAAAACACTCTTTTACAATCCTAATGCAGAACGGGTTCAAATTTATTACTTCATCCGTCTCACAAATCACGATAGTGATTCCTCCTTTAAGGGTCGTTTGGTTCTGGCTTTGGTATGAGTTTTGGTCATTCCAAACCAATATCTGAATTTTTGTTCTGAAATTCAATCCTCCAAACCCATACCTCAAACCCCCGAGATATGGGTTTTTGATACGAGGGAGGTGAGGGTTTTTGATACTAGGGAGGTGAGTATGAAACACGGGTATGAGCAATCAAATATATTTTTTATTTTCTATATTATTCTATGTAAATATGTAATACAAAATTAAATCGATAAATTAAAACAATACAAAATTAAAATTTTATTAATTTTTTAAATTAATAAAAATTAATAAAAAAATAATAATTTAATTAAATATGTTCATTCAACCACTCAACCAAACACGTGATATCAAGAATGATACCTCAACACTATACCACCTTAACCCATTTCCTCATTCCAGCCCCATATCACTTCACGAACCAAACGAACCCCATAAGATAATTATTTTTCTCTATTTTTAAATATAAATTTGTGAATAATTTTTTTCAAATTATTTTAAATTAAACTGTAAAACAATTAATAAAGAGTGAGTAAGAGTCAAGAGTCTAAATTAATTTATATGCTTATAAAACGAATGCATTTAAACCGAATACAAGTTAAAATGTATTGTCAGGGTAACCTTGATATTATACTTCAATTGTGAAAATTGAAAATCGGAATTGATCAGTACTTATTAAATTTAATCGGAATTATATACTAATATTTTAATAATTTGTAATATGTTAAAATTATTTATAATAAAATATATTACTCTAAAATAATTCTAATAATTAATTAAATTTTACAAATAGAATTAATCATACCTTTAAAAATTAATAAAAAATTATTCAATAACTTTTAGAACGACATTAGATGGCACTAGGGATGTAATCGAGTGGAGTCATGTCGAATATGTCAGGATCAGTTCGAACTTGATTAAAATAGTTTATGTTTGAGCTCAAGTTTGATATCGACCGTGTTGTGAAAGACATGCCTGTACTATAACAAGACTAAGTCAAGTTGACAACCCTAATTAAGTTGTATTGTAATCTTAGTTTGTATTTTTGTATTGTAATATTTGAAGTCTGTAAAAATGTCAAAGAGCAGACAGGAGACTTTTTCTGTAAACAATATCAAGCCTAAGAATTCTATCTGGAAGAAGATCAAGAAGATCATGTCTCAGAAGAATTATGAAGAAGTTTCGAGTTGAATAAATTTGTTTTGAGAAAAATATTCTAAGTCAAGATCTCTACAAGTCATATATTTATTGTTATAGAGAAATCATTCGAGAACTCCAGAATGACTTATAGAGAAGTCAGGAAAGCTACTAGAGAACTCAGAAATATCGACAAGTCATTTCTTCACTAGAGAACTCTGAGATATCGACAAGTCAAAATATCACTAGAGAACTCTGAGATATCGACAAGTCAAAATATCACTAGAGAACTCTGAGATATCGACGTCAAAATATCATTAGAGATCTCTGAGATATCGACAAGTTATTTCTTCACTAGAGATCTCTGAGATATCGATAAGTCTATTTGTCATTAGAGAACTCAGAGATATCGATAAGCCAAAGTGAAAACATGAAGATGAGAGATCTCGACAAGCTAAATTCTCTTTTAGAGAACTCAGAGACCTCTACAAGTCAAAACAACTATATAGAAATGTGAGATCTCGATAAGCCAATATACTTATCGAGATGTCAAGTTCTCTATATATCAAACTGGAGATCTCGAGGTAAAACTCAAAGTACAAAATGCAGACCAGTTCAATATCCAAGATTATCAATCAACAAACAATCCAATCAGTTGGATTGACAAGTCTACAAAAAGCAGCTTGAAGAGTATAAGATCAAAGGTCAAGATTAACCGGCAAAGTAAAATCACAGACGTGCAGGATTAGCAATATTCACCAAGCAAGAAATAGAAAGATTTGATTATCAAAAAATAGGGTTTAGTACATGCTGTTGCATACTGTGTAATAACCAGTGTTTACTGATCTATAAAGTAAACACTGGATGCTTTGTCAGTTGTAACAATTTGGATAAGAAAAATCTTGTATTCTCTCAAGGAAGAAGCTAAGATCTTTATCAACAAAGAGCCTAGAAATTTTATAGCAAAACATTCTTAATTTTAATATAAAATTAAGCAAGTTTTGAAAGATTTGTGTTCTCTGTTATTGCTTGTTTAATTTCAGTATTAACACATCTCACTGCAAGATTTAATTTACTTTATTCATAACCATAAACACTTCACTAAAAGCATAAAAATACAAAAACACCCCCTCTCTGTGTGTAATTCATTACCTAACAAGTGGTATCAGAGCAAAATCTGAAAGTAAACAGAGTCAAGATCTTGGAAGAATGAATACACAGAAAATCAGTAGCATCAAAATCCTTACTTTTGATAAAACTAACTACACTCTATGGAAGAAGAAAATGTTGCTGTTTATCAGGTTGGCCAATCCATTATATATTCATATTCTCAAAAATGGGTCTTTCATTGTTATGGTTAGAGTTGAGGAATCTATAGATGGAAACATGGTCATCCCAACTCATTATGCTCCTAAAGATCCTTCTGAGTACACTGAGCCTGAGAAAGAAAAAGTTTCCCTAGATAGTGGCTTAAAGATGATCTGGATAGAGATACTTGACAATGTAATGTACAATAATATTGTCAACTGTGACACTACTAAGAAGTTCTGGGAAAAGATTGAAATACTCTATGAAGGAACTGAGGAAGTTAGACCTAATCAAAGAAGGATACTGATTTCACATATGAGGGTTTTGTTATTCCTAGAAGACTAACAATGAGATTTACAGAAGGGGGGTTGAATGTAAATCTCAAAACTTTTTCAAGTTTTGAGCAGTTTATAAAGTTGTGTGTTCAAGAAGAACAAGTGTGTGAATTGCTTTAAGCTAATACAGACAGATATATATTCAAGCACAAATGTAAAGAACACAACAGACCTTAAAAACTTTTCTGGTGGATTTGTTGTTCCACCAGAGATGGTATATTAGAAAATCTGTGTTCAACAATGTTGATCACAGCTGCATCCTAGTACAAACTAGATGAATTTTCTCTCAAGATATTTCTTAACAGCTCTGGAAAAATCTCTCTAATTACTAGCTTCTTCTTGGTTCATATATATTACCAAGTGTACAAGTGAAAAACAATATAAAATTACAATAGTAAAATAAGTTCTTCACTTGCTTCTTTTCCTGTTCACTCAAGTACTTTGTTGACTATTGCAACTTTGTACAAAAGAAGAACGGCTGCTTTTTCTGTTGATCCTGAAATTCGGCTACCACATCTCAGTTTTCTCTGTCAACCCACGTGCCTCTGCTTGTAGGTACAACTACCACTTATCAACGGCTGATTAGCAGAACATCCGTTGAAGCTTTCATCCGTTGATGACTTCATCCGTTGAAGGATGTTATCCGTTGAAGCTTTCATCCGTTGATGCTCTCATCCGTTGAAGGATGTTATCCGTTGAAGCTTTAGAGACATCCGTTGAAGCTTAGCTTCTCATCCGTTGAAGGTCTTTTAAGTCATCCGTTGATACCACTTCATTTATACAAAATTACAAGGCATGAAATATTTACAATTGGCCTTCCTATCTGCATATCATCTAGTAGTCAACATGACTCATAGTTTCTCTCAACTTCTAAGAATTACAATTTTAAATACAGAGACTGAAATATGCTACAATACTAGACTTATTTCTAAGTAAAGCTACACCATCAACGGATAGCCAAAGTGGTCTTATCCGTTGAGGCTACAGACACTAAATTTCTACTTAAGTGTTTTGTTAAACATATCATCAAACTAATGCACATATATTCCTAACAATCTCCCCCTATTTATGTCTATAAGAACTGTAGGCATAAATTCAGGGTTAACTTGATGATAACAAAACACTTAACAAATATTTGAATTGAAACTAAGTAGAAATATAAAAAGTGCTGCAAAAGTGTATGTACTAGGAGGTAATTGAAGATTTACAGTATTTCCAAGGGTGCTCCTCTAGCCTGAGCAAAACATCATTTTCTTCTTTGTTCCCTGGTTTTCTTTCCTAGCCCTTTGTCATTTCCCTCAATTTGGAGTTGGAGTTTTCTGAAGAATTCAGCTTCATCTTCATCACTGATATCCAACTTAGATTGCATTTCCTTGAGAGTTTCATTGCTGGCAATCTTGAGTTGGTCTTCAAGTCTGAAAAATCTTCTGACTCCTTTGTCATCTCTAAATTCCATCAACCAATGAGGTGATTTGTGAATTTTAGTTCCCCTTTCTTGTATGAGTAAGGTTCTGGGCAAAGCATTTGGTTCCCTCCAAGTCTTCCTTATGTTGGCAATCTTGTTGAGAATTTCAGTCTTGGCTGTTCTGGTAAAGCCAGAATCCTTTTTGATGGCTGAAAAGACTCTGATCAAGGTAGAGTAGCCTTCATTTAGAATCCTGTGGAGAGGCCATGTTCTTTCCCCAGCTCCTTTATATCTGAACACTAATCTTTCTGGTAACTGTCTGTAGGCAGCTATTCCCCTTACATCCTCCAGCTCATCCAGATAGAGTTCAATGTCTGAAATTTCTTTTATGTCACAGATGTGAACATAATCATCTTTAGAAATGGGTGACTTAGGTTTAGGTTTTTGTTTTTGAGTGAATTTCTTAGAGGTTGTGGGAGGTGTAGATTTTGGTTTTCTTTTCTGTTTCTTTGGTGGTGGAAGAGTGGTTAGAAAGGTAGGCAATGTGATGTTGTCCCAATCAATAGGTTCCTCTTTTGGAATGATTGGTTCACCATGGATATTTATAGAGGGATCAGTAACAAAAGGTTCAGGTATGGAAGGTAGTGGTTTAGATGTAGATTTGGTATCTTCAGGGTTATCTTCACTCCTTCTGTGTGCCTTGGCCTTTCTTCTGTTTCCCTTCTGCCATTCCTCTCTTTCCTCCATATTTTCACCAAATATGCTCCCAAGAACCTCATCTAAGTTAGCAATCTTTTCTTCACCCCTGACTTCAATTCCTTTCATTTCTTCAACTTGGCTTGACTTTAGCTGTTTTTCAAGCTTTGCTTGTGCTCTTTTGTCAGCCTTTAATTGCTTGGCTTCTTCTTTCTTAGCTATTGAGAATTTGGGATGTCCTTGCATCACACATATGCTCTTTCCCTCTCTAATGATAATAGCTCTATTTCTCCTTACAGCCTCATCCATGGACTTTTTGAGATAGGCAATACTCCTGCCTAAGATCTTGTTCTCATCATCTTTTGAAGGAGGAAAGTCCACTTCTTTTAAAGGATTCTTTGTTGAGTCCTTATTGGATCTTTCATTGGGCTTGAGGATTATAGCTTGTAGCTCTTTGGAAGAAGCTTCTCCATCCTTAAGACTCCCTACTGGCATGAGCTCCATGTTGATTGGTTCAATCTTTGTGCTAAATTTCACAGATGTTGATTTATTTTGTGTAGAACCAAACACCAATTGCAACCTTTCATCAATTCTCCTCCATTTTTCTTTCATTTGTATTTCAGCTGCTGCTAGCTGAATCAAATCAATTCCATCAGATTTTCCCTTGATTTGAATGATTGGAGAGGTAGTGATGGCAGGAACTAGCACTTTAGATATCTGAATCTTTGTAGAGGGCTCTCCTTCCCCTTCCCTTTTATTCTCCCCCTTTTTGTTATCATCAAGGAGAGGGGTCAAGCCTTGTGCTTTTGCCAGCTGCATTAGGAGATTGGTTTGAGATTGTTGGTTGAGAAGAAGGGTGGCCACAGAATCTTCAATTCCTTGAACTCTGTCTTCCAACTTGGCCAGCCTTTGTTCAGTAACTGATTCCTTTTTCAATCTCGAAACCAAGTCCTGCAAAGTACCATAGGGCATGACTGAATCCAATTTTTCTGAAGTGAAGGATTTCAAGTCAGCAATATCTTTCCTGAGATCATTTAGACTCATATCTTGCTTTACTTTCTGCAACTTCATGAGATGCAGTGAGTCCAGGTGAGCTTGGAGGATAGCCTTGATATTTGCATTTGAAGTGTTCTGAATGGCCTGTTGAATAGTGATGATTTGTTTGACCAGGTGGACATTGAATTCACCTGTTCTATGCTCCTTAGTCAGGGCCCATTCAGGTAGATTAGGAATGGAACTAGGGTCTTCATCTCCCCCTATGTTCATGCTTCCATCATAAGAAATAGAGTCATCATCATCAGAATTTACTCCAAATTCCTCAGATGGCTCACCAGCTGTAGAAGGCATCCTGTTAATAGCAGCTTTATCCCTTTGAAGAGATTCTGTTGAGTGCACTAGATGTAGTGTCCTCTCTGCCTCCTCATTGCCCTGAGCAGCCAACAGTTGATAGGCTGTCACAGGATGAGTAAAAGTGTCAGCATCCAAGGAAATGTTATCAATTACAGCTTTGTAATGTTGCTGAAATTGTCTTTCCTTTTCAGCATCATCCACAATCATTGACTCATGAGCAATGGCTGGTTCCACCCTTGTATCAACTGTACCTGCTTTTCTCTCTTTTTCTCTATGTTCTTGCATCAGGGGCTCCCCCTGGCTCACACATCTCACTCCCTCACCTTCACCTTCTAAGGTGGTACTCCACTCACTGACTTTTGCCATGCTGGAAGAAATAGCATGCATTTTTGTGCTCTCAATCTCTCCTTTTGCCTGGGAGCAACCCAGCCTCTCACTCAAATTTTCACTCCCTGCCCTCAATCCTAAAAGTGATTGCACAGTATTCATGTCTTCTACACTTGGAATCATTTCAGTTATTTGTGTAGAGACTATCAACGGATGTGGAATATCCGTTGAAGTTGAAACTGTTGTTATCAACGGATAACTGCTGTTAAGCTTATCCGTTGAAGAGCAACCACTTGTCAACGGATGAGTGATATCCATTGAAGAAGGAAAAGAAGATGAAATTGAAAGTGATATAACTGTTGAATCTGTATAGATTGATTTGATATGTGTTGATACAGATCCTTCAATTATATCTGAAAGAATTTGCGGGTGATCCAACAAATCATCTAAAAGATGATGATCACCTGTATTTGAGTGGGGCTTCTCCCTGAGTTGTAAAGAGGGAGAATCAGGAATTGATGGGAATAGCATATCCACATCCAGAGATGGTGAAGAAGTATTTGGTGATTGATGTGTAGTTATTGTGAGAGAATGGGGCTGTGACTCCACATTTATTGGAGTCACATCAAACTGAGTTTGAGAAGGCACAGAGACAGATGGATGTTTCTGTGCAGTGTGTGCACCCTGTGTAGAAGATTGGGTTCTAGCCTTCTTTCTTCTAATAAAGGCTTTTGTAGGTGAGTGTTTGGCTTTAGTGTCCCTCCCTCTTTTGTTCTGTGTTCCTGGATGGGAACTCTTTTCAATAGTAACATCCTTTTGGGAGGATGCTACTAGGGATTTGCTAGAGACCTTTTCAACCACCACAGCTTTTTGAGAAACTGGGGCTTGGCTAGCTTGGGAAGCACTCAACTCTCCTTCCTTATCCTGGGGGTTTCTTTGATGTTCACCCCTCCCCTCACCACTCACACCCTGATCACTTCCCTCAGGGTTAATGGTTGTTGTTACAACTGTTGTCTTTTGAGAAACAACAGAGGTGGTTTTCTTTGTCTTGGATTTTGAAAGTTTGGATTTGGTGACCTTGGTAGAAATCTGTTGGGGCATTGACACAGATTTCATGGCCACACTAGAAGATAAAGAAATAGAGGGGTTGGAAGAAGTAGGAGTTGTAGAAGCAATTACCTCACCTACCTGGGGTGCATTCATGATTGGTAAATATACCAATTGCACACTGCTGTTAAGATCCATTCTCTTCAAGTCTGCAAGAACTCTTTTCTCTTGTGCCCAGCACTTGAGTTTATTATTCTCATTGATTATGACTAAACCTTCAGCAACATGGTTAGCCAATAACATAAAGAATCTAGCATAATAGATGTTATTAGGTCTATTAGCTTTGTTACCTAATCTAGTACCTAATTCTAGCATCACATAGTTGCTAAAGTTAAAGTACCTATCAGAAACAAGCATATAGAACATGTTAACAAGAGATGAAGTTATGGCATCAAAATTACTAATTTTCCCAGAGAAAACCTTTATGAAGGCATCCCCAAGAAAACTCCATTCTTTCCTAAGGCCTTTTCGTCTAATACCCCCTAAATTAGCAGAGTTAAGAGAGTAACCTATGGAATCTAACATGCTGGATACATCACTATCAGTGTGTGGTGTCATGGCATTGTTCTCAGGTAATTTAAAACATGCTTGTAAGTCATCACAGTTTATACAGTGATTTTTACCTTTGAGAGTGAAGGAGATAGTCATATCCATGGAGTTGAACTCAGCAGTTGTCCAAATCTCCTCAACTACTTCACAGAAAATCGTTGGGGCTTCCAGCATTGCATAGCTAAGTTTACAGTTTTTGATGAAGTCCATCATTTTGTGATAATCTGAGTGGGCTTCATTCTTCTCTACCAGAGCTATGAAATTATTCTTCTCGTAGATGAACCCAGATTGAGACATAATCTTCACGACTGGTGCCATTGTTGTGAGTAGAAATTGCAGAGAATAACTTGAGGGTTTTGCAGAGAGAAAATGGTAAATGCTTGAAATTCTAAGAAAGCGTAAAGTAATAATGAACAATCAGAAGGGCTTATATGCTTTCAAAGAAAAAAAATAAATAAATAAAGGATTAATCAATAAATGGGTGTTAGTGAATTTCAGCCGTTTAAGAATAAACTGTAAGTATTCTAATAACTACCTTTAAAACCAATACATACAGATGTATGTATGGTATCAACGGTTAAGAAAATAGAATCAACGGCTGTGAAACACCTCAAACGTCTGATGTGACATTTCAACGGATAATGTAAATTGTCATCCGTTGAAAGGTACTTCAGCTTTATCCGTTGACGGATAAAAGTTCCAGAGATATACTTGTCTTTCAACGGATAATGAATATCCGTTGATAGAGCAATTTTGACTTTCAACGGATAGGGAACATCCGTTGATGGAATAAACTTTGTTAAAAGTCAAATTTGTTCTAGCAACTAATATATTTCAGGCTCCACATCAAATTGCAAAGAAGACATGAATTTTAAGAGTAATTAAGCATACCTAGCTCACTTACCAATCTTGTGAATGTTGATTCATCAAGTGGCTTGGTAAATATGTCAGCAATTTGTTGTTCACTTGGAACAAAATGTAGTTCTACTGTACCATTCATGACATGCTCCCTGATGAAGTGGTACTTAATATCAATGTGCTTGGTCCTTGAGTGCTGCACAGGATTCTCTGTTATGGCTATGGCACTTGTGTTGTCACAAAAGATAGGTATTCTATCAACATGAAGTCCATAATCAAGGAGTTGATTCCTCATCCATAACATTTGAGAACAGCAACTTCCAGCAGCAATGTATTCAGCCTCAGCTGTAGAAGTAGAGACTGAATTTTGCTTTTTGCTAAACCATGATACAAGCTTGTTTCCCAGGAATTGACAGGAGCCTGTTGTACTTTTCCTGTCTATTTTGCAACCTGCATAGTCTGCATCTGAATAACCAATTAGATCAAAGCCAGATTCTCTAGGATACCAAATTCCTAAATTTGGTGTACCCTTGAGATATCTGAAAATTCTCTTGATAGCAATTAAGTGAGACTCCCTAGGATCAGCTTGAAATCTCGCACACAGACATGTAGCAAACATTATATCTGGTCTGCTAGCAGTTAAATATAAAAGTGAACCAACCATGCCTCTATAACTTGTAATGTCCACAGACCTTTCAGTCTTATTTAATTCAAGTTTGGTGGCAGTGGCCATGGGAGTTTTTGCAGATGAACATTCCATTAAGTCAAACTTCTTTAAAAGATCATGAATATATTTAGTTTGACTAATGAAAATTCCATTACTAACTTGTTTAATTTGTAAACCAAGAAAATAGGTTAGTTCTCCCATTAGGCTCATTTCATAATTACTTTGCATTAGCTTAGCAAACTTCTTACAAAGATTATTATCTTTAGAACCAAATATTATGTCATCTACATAAATTTGAACAAGTATACTAGAGCCATTAACATTTCTAAAGAAGAGAGTTTTATCAACAGTACCTCTAGTGAAGTGATTCTCCAAAAGAAATTTTGATAATGTTTCATACCAGGCTCTAGGTGCTTGCTTCAGTCCATAGAGTGCTTTCAACAGATAATACACATAGTCTGGAAAATTTGGATCTTCAAATCCTGGAGGTTGACTTACATAGACTTCTTCCTCTAATTTCCCATTTAGAAATGCACTCTTGACATCCATTTGATAGACTTTGAAATTGGCATGGGCTGCATAGGCTAGAAAGATTCTGATAGCTTCAAGTCTTGCAACAGGAGCATATGTCTCATCAAAATCTATTCCCTCTTGCTGAGAATAGCCTTTAGCAACCAATCTGGCTTTATTCCTTATGATAATGCCATTTTCATCCATCTTATTTCTGAATACCCATTTTGTATCAATAGGACTCTTGTTCTTTGGTTTGGGTACCAGCTTCCAAACTTGGTTTCTCTCAAATTGGTTTAGCTCTTCCTGCATAGCTAATATCCAATCTGGATCCAATAAGGCTTCTTCCACTTTCTTAGGTTCCTCCTGAGATAGAAAACTACTATACAGACATTCATCTTGAGTAGCTCTTCTTGTTTGCACTTTAGATGATGCATCACCAATGATCAGTTCAAAGGGATGATTCTTGGTCCATTTCCTTTGAGGTGGAAGATGAGCTCTAGATGAGGTGATCTCAGTATTGTCATGATGTGAGATGGAGTTTTGATTAGTTGAAACTCCCCCTGAGTTGTTGGTCCTTTGCAGGGAACTTGGAGTTCCATCAATTAATGATGTAAATTGATTATCAGTTGATGAGCTATGATCAACGGATGTTTCATTAAGTACTTCAACGGATGATGCACAATGTCTTTCAACGGATGCTGAATTTTGTGCATTATCCAGGAGCAAATTTTGTATTCCTTTTGAAGTGTCGTCTCCATCAATCTCTTCTTCACTATCATCACAATATATTTCAATATTGTCAAATTTGAGTCTCTCATAATGTTCCTCATCTGTTAGTCCATCAATCTTTTTATCATCAAACACAACATGCACAGATTCCATAACAATGTTGGTTCTTAGATTGTAGACCCTATAAGATTTTCCAGCTGAATAACCAACAAATATTCCTTCATCAGCCTTTGCATCAAACTTCCCTTTATGGTCAGATTGATTCCTTAGTATAAAACATTTACATCCAAAGACATGAAGAAAGTTTAGAGTTGGTTTTCTTTTCTTGAACAACTGATAAGGAGTCATGCCTTTAGCTTGATTGATCAGAGAAATATTTTGAGTGAAACAGGCACAATTAACAGCTTCAGCCCAAAAATATGTTGGTAACTTTGATTCTTCAAGCATTGTTCTAGCAGCCTCAATTAAAGATCTGTTCTTTCTTTCAACTACCCCATTTTGCTGAGGTGTTCTTGGAGCTGAGAACTCATGCATGATTCCATTTTCTTCACAGAACAGCCTTAATGTCAAATTCTTGAATTCAGTTCCATTGTCACTCCTGATGTTTCTTACTTTTAAGTCAGGATTATTATTGACTTGCCTGATGTGATTGATAATGATTTCACTTGCTTCATCCTTTGATCCAAGAAAACAGACCCATGTGAACTTTGAGAAATCATCTACAATCACTAAACAATATCTTTTTCTTGCTATTGACAATACATTGACTGGTCCAAACAAATCCATATGTAACAGCTGTAATGGTTCATCAATTGTTGTTTCAAGCTTCTTCTGAAATGATGCTTTCCTTTGTTTGCCTTTCTGACAAGCATCACACAGACCATCCCTTGAGAATTCAACAAGAGGAATTCCTCTTACTAAGTCCTTTTTGACTAGATCATTCATTGTCTTGAAATTCAAATGGGATAGCTTCTTGTGCCATAGCCAACTCTCAACTGAACTTGCTTTGCTGAAAAGACAAGTAATAGATTCTGCATCTGTAGAGTTGAAGTCAGCTAAGTACACATTTCCTTTTCTAACTCCAGTTAGAACCACTTTGTTGTCTTTCTTACTAGTGACAACACAGGCTTCAGAATTGAAGGAAACTGTATTCCCTCTATCACATAGTTGACTGATACTCAATAAGTTGTGCTTGAGACCATCAACTAATGCAACTTCTTCAATGATGACATTCCTTGTTGAAATCAAGCCATATCCCATAGTAAACCCTTTGCTGTCATCTCCAAAGGTTATGCTGGGGCCAGCTCTCTCTTTAAACTCTGTGAGCAGGGAGAAATCTCCAGTCATGTGTCTTGAACAGCCACTGTCCAAGTACCATAGATTTCTTCTATTTTCCTGCACACCACAAAATCAATCAATTTGATTTTGGTACCCAAGTTTCCTTGGGTCCATTCTTGTTAGCCTTTCTCCTAGACTTCATTCCTCCTGCATCTTTAGACTTAGGTGAGTTTGAGTCAACCTTGGTCTTAGATGTGGTTGGTTGAGGTGTAGGGTTAGTCACAACATTATCCAGCACATTTATAGTATTATTAGGCATGGATTGTGCATACATGTTATTCCACATTGGCATATTGTATGGCAGTTGAGGCATACTGAATGCAGCAAGATAAGAATTGTTAAAATATGGCATGTTTGCAAAATGTGCATAAGGATTTTGTTGAGACATAACAGGCAGAGCATGTAGAGGTGATACAGACATGTTAGGCATGGAAGAGGGTACAGTTATGGGAGATTTCTTAATAGATTTACAGTTAGCAGATAGATGATTAACACTACTACAATGCACACAGCTTTTTCTAGGAGCATACTTGTCAGGTGTGTAATTGTTATGTTTGTTAACTCCTACCTTCCCATTTCTGTTGGATTTCCTTTTGGATTCCTTTTTATCCTCAACCATCTTGAGCCTATTGTTTAACTGTTCTAAGGTCATGTGCCCTACATTCACCTTTCTGACATCTTTGGATGTGCTTGCTCCTTCTTTGACAAAGTTCTTTGAAGTTGAACCAAACTTTTTGTTGAGTTTCTTTAGATTTTCTCTTTTAGAAACATCTGCCTGTTTTAATTGAGGAACCTTCAACGGATGTTCCTTTTCTTCCTTCAACGGATAACTTTCATCATCCGTTGATTCCACATCCGTTGACAGTCCATCAATTAATTCCAGTTTCTTTTTATTTTTATCCCAGGCAGTTTCACAGAATGATTCAATTCCTTGGACTTTGGCAATTTGAGCACTTACATCCCTAGATGTTTTCCAGGCTTTAATCACCTCTTGCTCTTTCTCTAATTGATTGGAAAGTATTTCTACTTTCTTAATAGATTCAGCTAGTTCATTTTCAACAGATACACAATGCAGCTTAGTCTTTTCTAGGTCAATTAACTTATCTTCTAACACAGCATTTCTATTACTTAAAAACAGATTGTTCTCTTTAATCCTACTATTTTCTTTAGCAAGAGATTTAAGAGATACACGCAAATGATACAGTTCAGTAGACATGTCATTAAAAGCATCATTGCACTCTTCTTTAGTAAGCTGTGTTATATCAGTAGTAATTACCTGGTTGCTTGATGAACTAACTTCATTCTCCTCAGAATCAGCCATGAGAGCCAAGTTAACATATTCCATGTCTTCATCCTCTTCTTCTCCATCAGCTGCCCAGTCTCTTTCTTGAGTAATGAAAGCCCTTTCCTTCTGTTTGAGCAGATCAAAATATTTCTTTTTGTAATCTACTTGTTCAAATTTCTTCTTTTCAGAGGTTGGCTTTCTGCACTCACTTGCAAAGTGTCCACTCATACCACAATTAAAACACTTGAACTTGGATTTGTCCACCATGTTCTTATGGGGTTTAGTGGCTCTAGTGTTTTTCCTGAACTTCATCTTTGCAAATCTCCTGGACAGAAATGCAAGATGCTCATCAATACCATCAGAGTCATCTTGACTGGAGTTGTCTTCATTTTCAGCAACTTGCCCTTTACCCTTGTCTGATTCTGGATTTCTTACACCATCTTTGGAGCTTGATGTAGATCTCACAGTTTCTTTTCTGCATTCTTTCTCATTTTCAGCTACCAATGCAACTGAACCTCCTTTCTTTCTCCCCCTCTCCAATACCTCATCCTGTTCCAACTCTAGTTCATAAGTCTTCAAGATTCCATATAATCTTTCAAGAGTAAAGTCCTTATAATCTTGAGAGTTTCTTAAGGAAACAGTCATGGGTTTCCATTCCTTTGGTAAGGATCTCAAAAATTTAAGATTTGAATCCTTCACCTGGTACACTCTACCATACAGCTTCAGTCCATTCAACAGTTTTTGGAATCTATTGAATGTGTCATTTAAAGATTCATTTTCTTCAAAATGAAAGTGCTCATACTGTTGAATGAGAAGCTGCATTTTGTTCTCTCTTACTTGTTCTGTACCTTCACACAGCAGCTGAACTGTGTCCCAAACCTCTTTGGCAGTTGAACAATTTATCACATTATCAAACATATCCTTGTCAAGACCATTAAACAAAATGTTCATAGCCTTCTTATCCTTGTGGACTTCTTCTGTGTCTTCCATTGTCCATTCTGCTCTGGGTTTTGGAATGGATTGACCAATAGCAATTGTGGCCGTAGCAACTGTGGCTACTTTGTGGGGAATGTGAGGACCATTCTCAATGCAGTTTACATAACCTTCATCTTGGGAGAGTAGATGAAGGTGCATTTTCACCTTCCAGTGGTGATAACTGTCTTTGTCAAGAACTGGGATCTTCACTCCAATATCCTTCTTACTCATCTTTGTTAGATTCCAAGATCTTTAAACTCTTTGTGTGTCAAGAGCCTGCTCTGATACCAATTGTTATTCCTAGAAGACTAACAATGAGATTTACAGAAGGGGGGTTGAATGTAAATCTCAAAACTTTTTCAAGTTTTGAGCAGTTTATAAAGTTGTGTGTTCAAGAAGAACAAGTGTGTGAATTGCTTTAAGCTAATACAGACAGATATATATTCAAGCACAAATGTAAAGAACACAACAGACCTTAAAAACTTTTCTGGTGGATTTGTTGTTCCACCAGAGATGGTATATTAGAAAATCTGTGTTCAACAATGTTGATCACAGCTGCATCCTAGTACAAACTAGATGAATTTTCTCTCAAGATATTTCTTAACAGCTCTGGAAAAATCTCTCTAATTACTAGCTTCTTCTTGGTTCATATATATTACCAAGTGTACAAGTGAAAAACAATATAAAATTACAATAGTAAAATAAGTTCTTCACTTGCTTCTTTTCCTGTTCACTCAAGTACTTTGTTGACTATTGCAACTTTGTACAAAAGAAGAACGGCTGCTTTTTCTGTTGATCCTGAAATTCGGCTACCACATCTCAGTTTTCTCTGTCAACCCACGTGCCTCTGCTTGTAGGTACAACTACCACTTATCAACGGCTGATTAGCAGAACATCCGTTGAAGCTTTCATCCGTTGATGACTTCATCCGTTGAAGGATGTTATCCGTTGAAGCTTTCATCCGTTGATGCTCTCATCCGTTGAAGGATGTTATCCGTTGAAGCTTTAGAGACATCCGTTGAAGCTTAGCTTCTCATCCGTTGAAGGTCTTTTAAGTCATCCGTTGATACCACTTCATTTATACAAAATTACAAGGCATGAAATATTTACAATTGGCCTTCCTATCTGCATATCATCTAGTAGTCAACATGACTCATAGTTTCTCTCAACTTCTAAGAATTACAATTTTAAATACAGAGACTGAAATATGCTACAATACTAGACTTATTTCTAAGTAAAGCTACACCATCAACGGATAGCCAAAGTGGTCTTATCCGTTGAGGCTACAGACACTAAATTTCTACTTAAGTGTTTTGTTAAACATATCATCAAACTAATGCACATATATTCCTAACAGGTTTCATGGCTAAGCCAAAGGAAAGTATCACTGATGTGTTTGAAAGGTTTAACAAGCTGATAAATGACTTGCAGCTGCATGACAAATACTATGAGGCTGAAGAAGTGAACTTGAAGTTTTTGCTTACACTCCCTGATCATTTGGAACAGAATATTTCAGCAATTAGAGAAGGGAGAGACTTGAGTAGAATAACTCTGGAAATTTTATATGGAATCTTAAAAATATATGAATTAGAGATGATTCAAAGGAAATCATTAAGAGTGGTCAAAGGCATGTTGTAGATGGTTCAAGTGCTCTAATTGTCAATGAAATCCAGACCTCAAATGATGAGCCAAGATCCCAGACTCCAGTTGCCTCAGCAAGTGAACAAAGAAATAATGATTCACAGGAACAAGTCATACTGGAATTGGAAGAAGATGAGTTCTACACCCTGGATGAACTTGATGAGCTTGATCAGTAATGGCCTATCTGGCAAGAAAGTTCTCTAACATTAGAGTAAAGAAGCCAATATTCTTCAAGGGTAAATGACAATCATTCAACAAAGACAGCAGTGTTAGTGTTTGTGCCCTAGAGACAACACTATTATGTTTATATTATGAAATATTTGGATTATTAATTCTGATTATATGGATTATTCTTTAGTAATTTATTATATCTTTATTTTCTGTGATAAGATGTTAAATTAATAAATGTCCTTGGAATATGATATGTAATTTTATATCTCTAAGTACGTGACTTAGAAATGAGATTATGAGAATAGTATCGATATTCCTAAAGATCCCTAGTCGAGTATTATTATTAAGGGACAATAATAATGCATTAAGACTAGTGTGAATGTTGACTGATGATCACATCTCATTGATCATAGGCATAGTGATACTAAAGTCAAAACACAGACACATGTATTATATACATGGTGCTGGAAGACCCAATGTGAGATTCTACATGTCTGTTGTGTCATAAGTAATTCTCACAGTGATAATGATGTATTGGTCCTTAGACTTGAAATCATTATATTTCTATATGAGAATTAATATACTTTGGTTGCATTAAAAGTTACCTTTGACCAAGTGATGATAAAAGTGTATATTGGGTATATTATGAATCATATGAGAAATATGAATGATCTAGAAATGATTTAACCCTCATATTTTAGGAGTGATATTATTGGCCTCTTGTTTGAGTTAGACTATGAAATGCATGGCCATGCTCAAATGTTGATTTGATGTTATAGTCTACTCATCAATCAAGGAAACCTGGATTAAATTATGAAGAAGATGACACATAACATGCCTCGAGTTTAATCTATAATATATGGTTAAACGGATTATAGTACATTGTACATTATACACAAAAGGTTTAATCGATCACCGATTTAATTATTATTACTTGGGTAACAATGATGTATTACTAGATGCCGCTCATTGTTTATGATTTTAAATTAGATTTAAAATTGTTGCCAACGTAATAATAACCTAAGGGGTCGCACAAAGAATGATTGGAGGATTATTAATTTAAATTCGGATTTAAATTAAATGTAAGTAATTCGAATTGTTTGTTATTAATTAAGTGTGACTTAATTAATTAAATAAATAGGAAATTCGAATTTAATATTAAATCCGAAATTAAGTTATTGGATGATTAAGTGAGACTTAATAATACAATAATTAGAATTTCGAATTTAATAATAATAATAACTCTAAAATCAAGTTTAGGGTTGGAGGCCCAATAGCTCTTGCCTATATAATATCTTTTTCTAATAGAATTAGGGTTACACTTTTTATTTTTGATAAAACATAAACCCTAGCAGCTTGAAGAGAGATAGAGAGAGCAAGAAGGCGGCCTCAAGAACGTGCTAGTACACACCCATCCTCCGGGCGATCATTCGTGTGGATACCTTCAAGGCGTAGATCATTCCAGCGACAGGCTACACAGTGATCATTCAAGACCTCCATCTTTCCATTAACGTAAAGCTTCTTAAGGTAAACATTTGAACTACGAATTAAATATTATTTTTCGCATGGATCCTGCGGAGGGTTTCGATTTTTTAAGAATTAAATTTATGTTTTCGTTGCGTTTATGTGCTAAAAACCCTTCAATGGCATCAGAGCTACTTGCGAAAAGTTTTTAATTCATTTATGTATTTAATCGTTTTCGATATATGAGCATGTACGTGATTCGCCATGATTTGATGTTGATATAATATGCTTGTATATGTATGGTTTTGAATATATGATATTCATGTGAGTTGTATAATCATAAGATGATTATGTAATCTGTATATATACTGATATATACATGATTTATGTTTGTTCTAATTATGAGAATCATATTAGATACAGATTGTGAATTGGCTGCTGCAGATTTGCTGAAATCTGGGTCTGGTGTCCGATTTACGCAAACGAATACCCTATTCCATAGGTAAACGAGCGTCTGAACAAAAATGATAGCTAAAGCTATCAACGACTCCTCTTTAAGGCGTTTGACGTCGTCGTTTACTGCCCGTAAACAGTGATTCTTGTTTTTCTGATTTGATTCTTATTTTTCTGATTTTTGTCATATATTTTTTTTATGATTAGATCATGGATAATATGATATGTTAAGATCAGATTATGTGTTTTAACATGCTTTTATGTGTTGTATGAGCATGGTGGATGGTTATGGCCTTTCGACCTTAGTGTAATGGTTTTGGTTTTGGTTTTAAATATGACTTGCATGTCGTCAATCTTTGTAATCATAAATCTCGAATGTAACTCGAGTTATTCTTGTAAGTTCATTAGATTAGTTTTACTTTCAATCATGTAATGTAATTGAAGACTCAAGAAGGATATCCAATGGAGGTGATTGAAAGAAGAAGACGAGACATACAAGGAGTCTAAATAAAGAAGAAGACGAGGCATACAAGAAGTCTAAACAAAGAAGAAGACTTATGTAATAAGTAGTTATATTTATTTCCATCACCATATTAGATTGACCTTGATCTTTATCATGAGCTTGATAAAGATCACATAGGATGGGGCCATAACCAAACACATTTACTTTATTGCACTTTACATATTGATGTATGAATGTATGTATAGTATAGTTAATGATGCATGCTTTAATTAGATTAATCATGCATGAATGTATGTATTAGATACGTCACCCATGCCATGCCTAAACAAGATAAAATCTGTAACGACTCAAGATTTTAAAATTTACAAACGATTTTAAGATTCTCGTGTTTATGAAACACGGAATGAAATACGAATCTTCTTTATTTCCGACATGGGGCGATTTTGTCAACAACGGGTTCATAGATCTTGTAAGGCTGTGGGTTTTAAGCGAGACCGATGTGACTCCTCCACTACCTGGAAATCAAACCATTGTCGAGTATTGATTTGAAGTATTTTATTCAAGGAAAAATTGGGAATCTCTTTATGA